>NC_041388.1:10386915-10451802 GCF_002162155.2 Triticum dicoccoides
TCCTTTCCCCCCTCTCTTCCTTCCTCCCCAAGTCCTAATCCAACTAGGGAAAGGGGGGGAGTCCTACTCCCGGTGGGAGTAGGACTCCTCCTGCACGCCTCCTCCTAGGGCCGGCCCCACCCCCTTGCTCCTTTATATACGGGGGCAGGGGGGCACCTCTAGACACACAAGTTGATCTTCGTGATCGTTCTCTTAGCCGTGTGTGGTGCCCCCCTCCACCATAATCCTCGATAATATTGTAGCGGTGCTTAGTCGAAGCCCTGCGACGGTAGAACATCAAGATCATCACCACGCCGTCGTGCTGACGGAACTCTTCCCCGACACTTTGCTGGATCGGAGTCGGGGGATCGTCATCGAGCTGAACGTGTGCTAGAACTCGGAGGTGCCGTAGTTTCGGTGCTTGGATCGGTCGGATCGTGAAGACGTACGACTACATCAACCGCGTTGATATAACGCTTCCGCTTTCGGTCTACGAGGGTACGTGGACTACACTCTCCCCTCTCGTTGTTATGCATCACCATGATCTTGCGTGTGCGTAGGAATTTTTTTGAAATTACTACGTTCCCCAACATCTGTTACCTCATGTCCAATTAACCCACAAAAGTTGCAGAATTTTGGGAGTTTTCCGTATTCCACAGGATACCTTTTCATCTCTTTCAGAGTCAGTGGCACAAACCGGACCAAGGGAGTATCGAGCTTCACAAAGACCCGAGCTCTCAGGTACTGCGCCGTGTGTATGCGCCCTTCAGTCACAAAGACTTTGATCGAACAAACACCAACCTTGTTTGCTACTTTCTCTGATAGTGCAGATTTTTGCATGATTACATCGGGGATTCCTTTAATCCTTGCATATACTGGTATGCGATCAAGTTTATACTCATAGACGTCAGTTAATCCGTCGTATTCTTCGATCACCACCGCCTCCCGCCTAAACAGCCACAGTCCTCCGTTCATAACCCTATTCCAATCTCCAAGGCACATGAACTGAACTATGAACCGATTATCTCCCTTTGCTTTGAAGATCACATCCTGTGCAGACGCCCATGCATTACGCATGTCTTTGAACAGAGCTACGTGAGAGAACGGTCTTTGGGTATGAACCCTAAAAACTCCTAACCATCTCGTATCCTCCAACAATCCCTCAACTTCACCTGACAGATCCAACTCTTCCTCCTCCTCTCCGTAGAGATTCAAACCCTCGAACTTGCTTTCAAGATTGGATTCAAACGGGGGAACCGCATCCCCGCCGCCGATGTTAACAGATGCGTCGCCGCCTCCGACGCCACCCGCCAGGGTTTCCTTCATGCTTTCCGCCATGGTGTCACCTCCTGCAGCCGCCAGATGACCACCGCTTGGAGTTTTTACGTAAGGATTTGCCGCAGGTTTGACTAAATCTGGGTATACTCTCGCGCCGCCGCGAGAGGAACTAGGGAACCCTAGGTCGCCCTAGGGGAAAAATCTGGGTATACTCTCAAATGAGGTAGCTCAGGTGGTTAGAACTGCTTTCTGATATCTAGAAGGTCTTGGTTCAAATCACTCGTTGCGCTCGCTACGCAACGCACAGGAGCTAGGGTTCTGGTCCCGCCCACTTAAACCGTGGCCACAGTGGGAGCCAACTGGTTTTGGGAACCTTTTAGATGGTTACCGTTTTTTTCTTCTACTCGGTTTTTTGTTTGTTCTTGTTTTATTTTTTCTTTTCTTTCATTTTTTTTCTTTTTCTTTGTTTCATTTTTGTGTTTTTCCTATTTTTCTAAGTGTTATTTTTGAAATTCCGTTTGTTGCGCTCGTTGTGTCGATGTCCAAGGAACCTTCTAGATGGTTCCAAGAACCATGATTTTTTTCTTCTACTCGGTTTTTTATTTTTTTTCTTGTTTTATTTTCTGTTCTATTTTTTTCCTTTTTCTTTGTTTCCTTTCCGTTTTCCCTGTTTTTATTTAAGTGTCATTTTTGAAATTCTGTTTGTTGCACTCATTGCGTCGATATCCAAAAATGTTCCGATTTTCATTTTTTTTTCATGTTTTCAAAAAATGTTGGAGCTTCAAAATTTTGTTCCTGTATTTAAAATTGTTCGTGATATCAAAAAAATGTTCAAAATGTTCAAAATTTGTTCGTGCAAGAAAGGTTGGAGTTTAAATTTTTTCGTGTTTCTTAAAATTGTTCGGTATTTCGAAATTTGATTGAGTTTCATAAAAATGGAGTTTGAATTTTTTTCGTGTTTCAAAAAATTACTTAAAGTTTCAAACAAATGTTCGGAATTTGAAAAAATGTTCATGTTTTCAAAAAAGTTGAGAGTTTCAAATTTTTGTTCATGTTCCTACAAATATTTCAAATTCTCAATAATTCTTCAGATTCTCTAAATTTATTTGTTTTTTCAAAGAAGTTCGGAGTCTCAAATCTTATTTGTGTTTTAAAAAATTGGTCGGAATTTCAATTTTTGGTCCTCATTTTTCAATATATCTTCATAATTCCAAAGGTGTTCCAAGTTTTCAAAGATTGTTCATGTTTCCAATATCTTCACATTTTCAAAAGAAATGGAATTTAATAAATTGATTGCGTTTCTTAAACATTGAGTAATGTTGAGTTACGCTGCTGCAGTTTGTTGTTTAGACTTGGCGCCGCACATTTTCAACAACCGTTGGTCAGTTCGACCGCCGGCGAGGTGCCGGCCTCAATAGAAGTTCTGGAGATCAAATCCCTGGTTGGTTGAGCATATTTTCTTTTTCGAATTTTTTGCGCCCGACCGATCGCTAAGAGTTTTACTCTAAATGTCTGGCCAGTTCCGCACGCTCTGTGCGAAGAGGCGTCTATTTGCCGCAGAATGCGGTAATTAGGTGCTCCCAATAGTTTGGAAAATTTGGGCTCCACCCAAATGTACATTCTCTTCGTGTCTGGGCCGCGGGCCGGCTGCAGCCACGAGGTTGACCCAATTCGGATCTTTGCCCCTTTTCCAAGAAGAAGGTTCCCGTGATAAAAAAAAAAAGCTACTTACGACAAGAAAAAAATGTCCCCTCCCGATTCCCTCTTCTACCGGTGACCCTAGCCGCCGCTCCCCGCTCCCCGCCGCGCCAATCCCCGACTCCCTGCCGACCCGTGCGCGCTCCTGGGCCCTCCGCGGCGCCGCCCACCTCGTCGCACTCCCGCCGCCGTCACCCCTCGCCCTCGGCTCCCTCGGACCCCGTTGCGCCTGGCCGTCGTGCTGACCTGCCGCTGCTGACTCCGACGCCGGCGGCCGACTGCCCGATCTCCTCCACCTGCAGCTGCTAATCGACATCGATCCGTGCTCCTTCATCTGCAACCCGGTAAGGAACAAGATCAATGTCTTATGTCCAGTCTAATGTCATGATATTTCTTATTAATGCATTTGAGCTGCCAGTTAAACCAACTGCAAGTTCTAGCAGGTGCTGTACTTTGTTATCCATGATTGGTTTTAGGTGCATCATTCTGTAATCCAGTCTGGAGGGATTGTTATTGATCAGTGTGGCCAAACTGTTTTCTCATGTACTAGTACTTAGCTAGCCAGAGAAGAAAAACAAAATCTAATGTTTCAGATAAACATCACTTGATTTGCTTTGGGTGTAACTCTTTTTGTATACAATCGAAATTCTTGTAAACAGTACGTTTTGCACTGTTAAGTTTATGTGGCTTCTTATCATTCTCTAAATCGGTCTTCAAAGCAGGCTTTGCATTGCTTTATGTGCGGTGGTTAAGCTCCAGAACAGATCTATCCCCAAATGTCACGGCACCCAAGTCTGAACCCCTTGCCCTCTTACCACTCACAACTATCCCCTCCGTTACCTAGCTCGTGACAACTTAGTATCAGAGCCAGGTTTTGATCCTGGGAATTATGGTTTTGGATATAGTTTGCATTCGGAGGAAACTATGTACCTATGGTCGTGAGGATGGTTGGGAGGACGTGCGGGGAGATAACAGATTGGTAAAAGACGTTGCCATTATTTGGTACAATTTTATTTTTCTTTCAAATACATGTAGCTTTATTTACAATTGCTGACTGGGAATCTCTAGTTAATGTTTTATGCCGGGCTCGATATCTGTATTATCTTGTGTCATTCCTCAAAAGGAAAAATTATGTTGTGTCAGACTGTATTTTCTTTGGCACTTGATCGGGTCAAAACTACTGGTGCAGCATTGCAGGAATGCTCTAGAGGTCAGAGTGTTATATCGTATCTTCACCTCTTATCCTATTTTCCTTTTGAGGTGAATTAACCATCAATAAAAATAGTTATTAATTTCCACAGTTCTTTTCTTTATGGAGTAGTCAGGGAAGGGAATTTTGTAGGACATTTTAGGAGCTGACACCAGTATTTTTAGTGTGTATACATGCAGTTAGTCTAATTTAATAGATTTTGTAGTCATAGTGTCATACATGATGAAGACAATAGAGTTTCCCTCTGAAAAAAACATTTGGTTTTCTAAATTTTGGTTGAACAAAATTGTTGGGCTCACAAGTCAGTGAGCATTGTTAGTGGCATTTTAAACCTTGACTATAGTTTGAAACGTATTTTCCCATGATTGTTACACTTTCCCCAGAATGATGTAGGTGCTCTAAGCTTGAGAAATGAGTATGCATGGTTTCATGAGCTTTTGTCAGATTTCATTTCTTTGAATAATTGGTTGTTTAATTTTCAAATGAAATTGTTGGCTGATTGGATCATGAATTCGGTTTTGGTGACCTTGCAAGATGAAGGTTACTGGCAGATCTGATAGATTATTTCATTACATTCGCCCAATCCTATATTTGGAATCTGATTGGGGTCAGTAATATCAGAGGTGTGCTGACCAAAAACCAGGGATGGAGGGGTAGCTTAGTAGAGGACGGGGCCTGTGGTAACAAGTGGTCATGGTTGCTACTGTAGTATGGTATTCTTGGAAGGTGACATATTAGAGAATTTGATGGTTTCAGGGAAGTGTTAGGACAGGGAGATTTTCTCATTGCTTGGTATAACCTCTCCTATCACGTGTCTTCTATTCTTCTTGTGGGAGAGTCCTACGGGACTACAATCTATATGAAGCAACTGAGCGGCAACATTCTGATTCTGTTTATAATGACCAAACATATGAGGGCGGAATCTAAAGACATGAACCACCATTACACAATGGCAGTAAACGTAGCTTCTGTACTTTCTTTCCTGGAAGTACTTCAATACTAAATATGTGTCATTTAGCTTTATGTTTGGATATAGTAGTGTGTTTCTGCCACATGACAGTAATCATTTGTACTCCAGGTTTTTGTCTTACCATGGCTTTTTACATCCTGTGTCGAAATGCATGTACATAACCCCCCTTATATCATTGGCTCCATGTTTTCTTGCAATGGTTTTCGGTGGCGGCTTCAAATTTTTAGTGGGAGTGGGATGTGGTGTCTATGTAGCTCAGAACTACAACGTTCCAAATGTCAAGAAACTGTTCAACACGTATGTTTTCCTGGCAAAGCACGTTGAGGAAACATACCGTAAGCCGCCGCCGAAGAAAGACGATGACTGATTATCACGTGACTATTGAAGTAGTTATTATGATATTTGCAAGTGCTGAGAACACAAGCTGTGAAGTTTGTCATGGCAAGGCTTGTGGATCTTTATATGATAAAACCTTAGTGTTTTTGACGTCCCATCCAAATAGTGTGGCACTGGTTGAAATTTCATAATAAATGGGTGTCTGGCGTCTTACCAAGAGTGCCCCGATTTGCTAT
Source organism: Triticum dicoccoides (assembly GCF_002162155.2). Taxonomy (NCBI): domain Eukaryota; kingdom Viridiplantae; phylum Streptophyta; class Magnoliopsida; order Poales; family Poaceae; genus Triticum; species Triticum dicoccoides. The sequence continues at coordinate 10,392,623 of NC_041388.1, forward strand.
CTCTTTACTGGCCATTACATAGTTTTTCTCCTAGTTCATGGTTTCAGCAAAAATTCTTACCGGGTGCAGCTCTTTGCGGTTGCGCGGTGTCCGACTCGCCTGTTTCGAGGTGCACCGGCTTGTGCGGGCTGACAATGACGACGGTGCTTTGAGTAGGGGTGGAAAGTGGTAGCACATAATCCGAAATATCTGACATTTGTATCGGAGAAAATGCCTATCCGTGTCTGAAATATCTGCATCCGAACCGAAATGGAAAATGGAAATTATCCGTATCCGAATTTAGTAAACAAATAAAAAATAAAATATGGTGGAGTAGGACATTTTGACACAAATATGGATATGGAAGTGGATATATCCGTATCCGGATAAGATTATGCGAGGTAATTTTCAAAATTCTTGCCCCAATATTCCAATTATCCAACATAAAAGTCAAATAAGTGATCAAATTTTACTCTTTGTATGATTAAACTTAGAAATTATTATTCATTACAATAGTGTTTATTCATAAACCTATTTATCATTGATTTATTGTATGTCACAAGTTTATTATATCATGTCATATAGCTGTTGACTAATTTAGTTAAGCAATATGTTGATATTATACGTATCCGTTCCGAATCAAGATAACATCTGATATGTATCCGTATTCGATTAACACCCGAGCCGCATCCGTATCCGATAACATCCATATTCGGATTCGTATTCGTTTTGAAAATATATGAAAATGAAAGTGGTAAAAGCACTATCCGATCCGTTTCTACCCCCAGAGCCCCCGTCGTTAATTTCTACTATTATCTCCGTTTACATATGTATCAAGAATTTAAAAAAATCTGTATTTAGATAAATTTAAGACAAGTAATTTGGAACGGAGAAAGGATCGACGGCGCTTGGGCCCATTGGGAATGGTTTTGAATCTCATGTTGCTGTCAAAACAAAAAGGAGAGTACATGCCTGTTTTAGTACTCCCTCCATTCTACAATGTAGTGCCTATAGATTCTTGTGGAAGCCAAACTTTGCCAATTTTGACCAAGCGTATAGAGAAAACAATCTACATCTATAATACCAAACATGTAAATTTTGAAAATATAACTCAAGATGTATTCAATGATGTGCATTTGATATTCTAGATGTGCCTACTTTTTTTTATAAATATGATTAAAGTTTGTAATGTTTGACTTTTACAAAAATGTATAGGCACTATATTATATTATGGAACGGAGGGAGTACTACTTTTTACCAGCCTCCAAATATCTCATGCTGTCGGCCAGACACGTGCATCACCACGTACTACTCCTGTGTCTCTCCGGAGGAGGTCGGCTGAGAGCGAGACGACAGACAGAAACATCGAGCCAAGACAAGAGAGGCACCTGCCAACCTCTGAATGATTAAAGCTGTATGCCGACCTCTGGATACGCATGCAATCCTTGAACTTTCTACTTCCAGTGGAAGCGGTCGGTCGGCAGGCCGCACGTACGTGCTACGTGTCCGCTCATCCTGATTCTTTCTCTCCGAGAACGTATGTGAGTCACGAAATCGAGATAACTTTTTTGTGTCGGCCAGGGATATATATACATAGTGGATGGCCTCGGGAGACAAATAGAACCCTTTTCTCTGCGCTCCTCCATCTACCTACTCCCCTTTCTCTGCTAGAGCTAGTTTATTGCCCCCGGAGACTGGTTTCAGCTCATCAGTTACTGGCGAGCTCGGGGGTTTTCTTTGCTTATTACGGTGCTTGCTTCCCCATCGTATGTGACGGGACTAGGAGCCACTTCCGCGAGGGGAGGATATCATACAAAAACCAACATTTGGAAACCGATGAAAACCAGACGAAAACTATACTTTGAGATTTTAAAAAATCTCAAAAAAGATAAAATAAGATGTTAACAGGGTGATGTTTTATTGCCCTGCAAAATTTTCAAACTCAAACACATTACGTGATGTGAGCTATGAAAAAGGCAAAATTAGCATTGAATAGTGCCAAACAGAATTAGCGTTGTCACTATTCAATTCAATGCTGAATTTGTCTTCTCCATGGCTCGCGTCCCGTAATATGTTTGTTTTTCGATGGAGTTTCACATGAGAATAGAACGTCGTTAACATCCTATATTTTTCTTTCTAGGTTTTCTGGAACTTTTAAGTATGGTTTTCATGAAGTTTTCTTTGAATGCTGATTTTCCTATGATATTGTCTACTTCCGTGGCACAATAGAACTGTGGCTTGTGTTGTGTGGGTCGGCGAGAGCGAGCATGCCCGTAATTTCTATTTTTCGTACTCTCCTATGAGTAACTTGGCCTCTGCCCCTTTTTGTGGAAAATAAAGTGAATCTCGTGTTTCGGTCGACATCAACTTTTTGGTGTGGCGTGGTCTGTCTGGCACATGAGCGCATGTCGACCGCGCGCGTCGACGTTGATGGCTGAACCGACGGTCCCTACACGCGTGCTTGTCTCCGGTTGTGGGCTCACACCAGTGCCAAAATCTGTCTGTGTGGTTGTATGGATCCTGCATCACATGCATGCAGTAGTACAGTACTACTTCACGCAAATCTGTCACGGACAAGGCAGGCCCTCTCACTCTTCTCCTATCCATTTCTCCTCTCGCTCTGCCTCCTCCAACTAATCTCCCTCGCCATTGCCACGCTTCGTTGGTTCCTCTTCCCTTCTCTCCCCGCGCGCGCGTGCTCACGGTAACTCTCGGCCGTGTTTACCCTTCCTCTGATTTTGCTGGTGTGTAGGCTTCAACGGTCGCTTGCTTGATTTGGGCCGGTTACCGTCGATCGACTTGGAGCTATAACGTGTTTTTTTTTCTTTTCGAAAAGGGGTTTTACCCCAGCCTCTGCATCAGAAAGATGCATACGGCTCAATGGAGCTATAACGTGTAGATTCCTCTGCTCCTCTTCTGTTTCTGCTAGTCTAGTTTTTAGGGGATTTCTGCTAGCTTAGTGCCCCGGGAGATTGGTTTCAGTTCGGTTTATCCCCGCCTTGTGTTAGTTCGCGGTGCCTCTATCTTGATGATTATTTGCTGATTTAAGTGTGGTATTTTCGGAACTACGACCCGCTCGTTTTCGCCATTCTCTCTTTTTTTCCGGTCAACAAAGGGGCTGCACAGCCCCCATTTTCATTATGAAAAATGGAGTCACGATACAAGCACATCAAGTACCCATTGAGATCATACATCCCTGTATAGGCCGGCAACAAAGACACCGCTGCATACAACTCGCAGTTTCCGCCATGCTTGGAGGGGCGGGAATTCTTGACACCGCTCCACTCGTAGTCATGTGAATCCTCGACAGATTCTTGGTTACATGCAACTTAATCACATATATTTTAGGAAGGTTAATTAATTAAATTATATATAGCTTACAAGAAATGGAACAATGTGGGTGGCAATCCTCATGCAAGAGGTAGCCCATCCTCGTATAACCTTATTCAAGCTAACGTCGCATTCCTGCACTTGTTCATCTCTGTCTATCTATATGCGTGCGACAATGCACTATCTAACCCATCTGTTCCGATTAGTAGTGAGATCGTTGATGGGGAAGAAAGGTCTGGTGGTGGTGACCAGCATCCTCGCCGTGCTGACGGTCGTGTTTGGAGTCATCAGCGCGGTTCTCTTGGCGCTGGTATGCACGACGCTAGATATTATGTCTTTCTCATTGTAACATGCTAGATGCTATCTCTTTCTCACTCTAACCTTCTGCCAAGATTTCAATATAAGAAACTTCGGCCAAGCATAATCTAGTTGATAATAATATTGTTGATTCTTCTTAACGCGGTGTGCATTCATTCATGCAGAAACATCATCAAGATGACCATGGCGAGTTCTCTACGTACCGGCGATCGCCGGCGATGCCATGCGGTGTGGTGGCAGCCATCTTGGCGTCGATGACGCAGATTCTTGCCAGCGTGGCCATCTGCTGCTGTGGGGCGTGGCGGATGACTAAGGGGGCCAAGCGCATCGCCGCGGTGGTCTTCTTCATCACCTCATGGTACATAAATAATTTGGTTATTCACAACCCGATATCCTGCCTGCTTTCTGTCGCTAATCAAGGAAAATATGGTCATTAAAATTAATGCTAGTCTATATGGTGTGGTGCGCTAAGTGGTGGTGTGTCCTGAGAACTTTATAATTCATTGTTCTTTTATCATTTCTTTTAGAATTTGAAAACTGAACTTTAATACAGAATTTATATCTACTTGGTGGCTTGTTCATTTAAGTTGTATAATTAATATGGTCTCTACGCCATGCATATATACTTGCAGGGTCCTCGCGATCATAGCAGTGCTACTATTTCTGGCAGGCGCCATGTTAGGATTTGAAGGCTCTGCAAAGAAAACTGTTGGCAATGCTAGGATTGTCGGAGGTGTCGCAATTTTTGTGACCGCGACGTTTTTGTTTCTTGTAGTCGCTGCCCTTGATGTTGCCTCATACCGCCTAGTTCGGAAGAAGGGCCACTACCAAGCATATGTTGGAAGTAATCCTCCTTTTGTGCCATCTAAAGATGCTCCCTACGGTTCTGCTCCTCCACCGCCAAATCAAGTCTAAGGTTAGCTCTGCCACCATAGCATGGTTGTCTTTTCCTGCCAAAGGAGGAACACGATGTATGAACTGCGGTAGGTGAAAGGCGTAGGCTACAACCCATGCTACCATCTTGCGTGTTTTGTGTGTTTGTTACGGCTCCACTCAAGTCATGAGAAAGAATTCAAAAGTTTATCTGCATTGCTTGAAACATATGTGCTTGTGAAGCTTTTTTATATGTTACGAAAGCCATTATAGGTGGCTGCCATCTGGACTATCGAAATCATTTATGGGAATAAATGTCGTCACTCATGTGCGTCTCTTACCACCATTGGGTCTGTTCTCACTGGAGGAGAAGGGTGGTTTGTGTGTTCGTGTTTTTTCTTAATGTATCTGATTATAAAACGGAATATCTATTGAACCGAGTGTCCATATTGCGGACCATTTACACCGTTGCGTCCCTATTGTTAAAATCTTCAAAACTAGATCCATTTTTATAGGTTTCAATGAGCTTTTTCAAGCGTAACTTGTACCCCATCGAGAACTAACTTGTACCCTCTGAAACAACATATGTGTACGTGGTACCGTTGTTTGGTGTACCCCCGTCCAGCATAAGATTGGCAGATTGACATGCACTTGAAAAAGGGACTTAGTTTATTTTAGAATTCCACAATGAGATGCTCAATTTTCTAGCAATTATACTACTCCGATCGAAATAAAAAGGAAACTTGAAACCATTTTTAGAAATTAAAGTAAGCATGCTATTCTAAATCGAAGTAAAGTCAAACTTTCTAGTGTATTATATTATGGCTTGCTCTCCCAGTGTGCCCTTCCTGACGGCACCGTCTTGAAGTACTCGGTTCTCCGCACACACAGTTTTATTCCTTCGTGATGACTCGTTAACAATTGAGGGCTCTGGACACTTCAAGTGGTGCCTTAGGTTTCTATGTGTAGATTGCTTCGAGTGGTATGGGGTTATGTAGACCCTGCGTGTATTGTGGTGTCAAGTTGTATGGGTTGAACTGGATGTCGGTTGGTGCTTTATCGATAAAGCGGGTGCGAGCCTTTTGGTCATTTCCATTACTCTCATTCTTTGTTATAAATACTACTCCTTTAGTTTCTAAATATAAATCCATTTAGAGATTTTAATATGAACTACATACGGACCTATATAGACATATTTAAAGTGTAGATTCATTCATTTTGTTTCATATGTACCTTAGAAAATAAAAATCTGTGCATGGATGGCAATAACGAGTGCATTAGCTACCAATTTGTGCAAAAACTCCAGACATATTCCCACTGGGGATACATGTCCTATATGCGACACGGAGGCAAAAACTACATATCACGCCCTAGTTAGATGCGATCTTGCACGCGTATTGTGGGAGGTTATACGGCCAGTTTGGCTATTGCCACAAAATACCCAACTACGTAATTAATACTGGCAAGGAGTGTGCAGACAGTTAGGATGCAACTCTCAATATTCATTGGTGCATATGCACATGTATAAATAGTACAAGGGGTAGCCGTATCCTCAACTATAAACAAGGAGAAAGGCTTATGGTACAACACCCCCCCCCCCTAGTCGAAGCGGCATCATTGCTAACGCAAAGACTGGACCGAGACTCCGCAAAAGACGTCGTAAACAAGCCCTTGGTCATGATATCTGCAAATTGTTGGGATGTGAGTACGTGTACAACACGTATATGGCCAAGAGCCACTTGTTCCCTAACAAAATGAATTTCAAGCTCAATGTGCTTGGTACGGCGATGATGGACCGGGTTGGCGGAGAGTTAGACGACACAGACGTTATCGCAGTACACCATCGTGGCCTTGTCGACAGGGCACGAGAGCTCAAGAAGAAGTTGGCGAAGCCAGGAGCACTCGACAACAACATTAGCCACTGCACGATACTCAGGTTCAGCACTGGAATGGGAGACCGTGAGCTGCCGCTTAGATGACCACGAAATAAGTGATGGACCAAGGAAGACACAATATCCAGAAGTAAAACGTCGTGTATCGGGGCAGCCGGCCCAGTCAGTGTCGGAGTAGGCAGTGATGTCGGTAGCGGTGGAGGCGTGTAACATGATGCCGAGATCCATGGTCCCACGGATATACTGAAGAATACGCTTCACCGAAGTCCAGTGAGCGTCGCGTGGAACATGCATATGAAGACACACCTGCTGAAAAACATATTGCAGCGCCAATCGTGTAATTAAGTGTAAGGTACTGAAGAGCACCAACAATAGACATCCAGAGCAGGGGAGACATCAGCGGCAGAGAGCTTATGGCTGCGGGTTTGCAATTAAGCATCCCAACATGGTCAAGGAGCTCATGAGCATGCTTCCACTGGTGAAGAAAGAAGCCATCCGAACGACACACCACCTTGACCCCAAGGAAGTAGAGGAGCAAGTCGAAGAAGACCAGTCATGCATGCTGCCAGGATGATGTCGTCAACATAGAGCAGCAGATAAGCTGTGTCAGTGCCCTAGTGATAGACAAACATCAAAGCATTGGAGCATGTAGAGCGGAAGCCGATTCAGTGAGGAAACGTTGCCATGCGCTGGTACCAGGCACGTGGAGCCTGCTTGAGCCCATATAAGGAGCACGAAAGCAGGCACAAATGATCCAGGTGTGCCGTATCAACGAACCCCATGGGCTGCCGACAGAAATCCTACACCTCGAGATGACCATGAAGAAATGCATTGGAGACGTCCATCTGGTGCACTGGCTAGGCGCGAGACACCGCAAGCTGAACAGTGCGGATCGTTCCTGGTTTGACAACCGGGGCGAAAGTGTTGGTGAAGTCAATGTCTGCACGCTGTCGGAAGTCACGAACCACTCGACACGCCTTATAGCGGTCAATTGTACCATCTAGTCGGAGCTTGTGCTTCAAGACCCACTTCCCGGTAACGACGTTAGTGTGTTGGGGTCGTGTGACAAGCTGCCAAGTCTGATTTCTCTCCAATGCATCAAACTCCTACATCGCAGCGAACCAAAGAGGGTTCCGAAGTGTCGCCCAGGCAGAGGCCGGCAAGGGCAAAGGCACAAAAGTGGACGCCATGCAGACACACTCATCTGAAGCATACCACGAGCTCGGACAGAAGACCCCTGCGCGTGCGTAGGTGAGAGGACCCGTGTAACTAGCCGCGGGTGGTTGTGACACCGAGTCAAGACCCGCGGGAGCAGCCGCAAGTAGCGGTAACGCCATAGCAGGGGGAGACGGACCCGAGGGGGCGTCATCCGAAGAAGCAAACAACGAGGCCTACCCGATTGACGGTGTCCTGGATTAGGAGGTCCCCACCAAGGTGACCCACAATCCTTGGGCTGAGCAATCCTTGGGCCGAGCCTATGTCTCCACCTATCTCAGGGAGGACTCCAGAGGCCTCGAACCCAGTCGTGATCAAGATGGACACTGCCGAAGACTTGGCGTACACTACAAGGATAGTTCCATATATCGGCATGTTTATTGGGAAACCGACCATGTGTAAACCTAAATACCCCTAATGCCTATATAAACTAGAGGGTTTAGTCCGTAGAAGATAGAATCACAATTACTAGCCTTAGGGTTTAGAACACAATATACGATCTCGAGGTAGATCAACCAGTACTCGATACTCCATTATCTATATAATCAAGCAGAACATAGGGCTTTACCTCTTCGAGAGGATTCGAACCTGGGTAAACACTGTCTCCCTTGTCCTCTGTTCACCAGCGTTCCCAGATCCACAACTCGGGACCCCCTACCCGAAATCTTCCTGTTTTAGTATCGACATTGGCGGCCCATACAATTCGAGTTGTGTGGTCAGAAAGCATCGATGGCTCGTCTCCAAATCAACAACAACATCGGTTGCGGTGACATCTTCGTCCCCGACCAGTCTTTCACGTTTGACATCATCGTGCTTTATGCCGACTCGAACGGCCACCTCGGCCGCATCGAAAGCTTCGCCCTGAATCAAGTCATTACGTGGATCTTCGGATAGCAGTCTTGATGGGGGTACTAACGGTGTCCTGGACTATGGGGTCCCCAACGAGGTGACCCATGATCCTTGGTAGACACCCCTAAGAAGGATGGGGAGGAGAAACCAGATCCAAGAGTGTCGGTAGAGGCAAGGCAATCCAAAACAACAAGATAGATGCCACTGATAATGGCACTACGCAAGAACTTGCTGAGGACTGGGGTAATGACGGTCACGCCACATCCGATCAAGTCAATGACCCCGCAGGGATATCCGACGAGAAGAATCTCGAAGACCTCGAGGATGGGGAGGATAACAATTACCTACCTTCCCCAATCCGAGGACGATATCAGTCTCGGACCCGAGGATTTCATCATCCCCGAGGACCATACGAGCAAGAATATTTTTGTGGTGGCTCCTTGCCACCGCTCGAAGTAGGAAAAAGAAACAGCAATAAATCCAAACTGATCAGAATATGCTCAATGATAAGTGGGTCGAGGTCCTCGCAGCCGAGTAAGACTTTGAGTTACGGCGTGAGGACAAAGTCAAACCTACCCATGTCGGCGCTTACTTCCCGCCTTCAACGACGAAGTCGCCAACAATGTGCTACCAAAGCAAGCACGACTGGGTTGAGGAGCCTGATCGTCCTCACAGACAAGATAGGCCCACTAGAGGGAATCAAAATCCCCCCACAGATCGCCGTCAAGGGAATAACAAATACTACTAGCCGAGCATTACGATTTGCGAAGAAATTTGAATGCAAATCCCGTCCCAACAAGGTCCATTTACGGATCAAGTGGACACGCTCCAGTTGGACAGGCCGGCTATAAAGCATGGCTCGATATGAATGCAAGGGCTCGGAAGAAAACACGTGCTCGGACGACATTCGACCTTCGGCATGACATCGCTCGTTTTCGAGGGCCAATACATCTGATATGTTTTACAAATGAGGTCATGGTGCATAAGTTTCTGGAGGGGTTTAAACCCATTAATATTGAATCTACGATATAATCACTGACCCGGTCATTTGGATCAAAGATTTACTTCTCCACATCCACATGGCTCAAGTAAATACCTACCGCTCAAGCTCAAATGGCCGGCAAGGCACTGGCTTAACTGCGTGCACGAGAACTGGAAGCTGGGAGGAGCTAGAAGAGGCCTTCAGGACAAACTTTCAGGGCACATACGTTCGTCCCCCGGATGCCGGCGACCTCAGCCGTATCATCCAGCAGCCTGACGAGCCAGCCAGGAAGTTCTGGAATAGGTTCATAACTAAAAAGAATCAGATAGTCGACTGCCCATATGCAGAAGCTATCCCGACTTTCCGTCATAGTATCCGTGACGAGTGGTTAGCGCGGCAGCTGGTGATTGAACTTTATGCATACTTTTTAGAGTATATTCTATTGCCCAGTTCCTCATATCATACCCATCTAGCACTTATTCATGTCTCTAATGCATAGTTTCGATATTTACTTTGTTTTACCAAGTTCGTTGCACACTTCTTTTTATTTTTATTTGGTTTTTATTAGTTTTTCTTTGATTTGTGGTCTTTGTAGGTGTGTCGACGTGTTTATGGACTTGGGACATCAAAAAGATCGAGCTAGGGGTCAAACTGGAGAAGTTCCAGGCACCAAATCAAGGCCCTTCGAAGAGTTTGATGATTTGACATTTATCAAAGTGTCCAAAAGGATGAGGCTGGCCACAGTGGGAGTAAGGCTGGTCACAATGGGGAGAAACTTAGGAGTAATATCACACACTCGAATACAACTTTGCTTATGTGGCACATATTTAATGAAGAGAGAGGTGCTTGTGGTAACTAGCTAAGTTACCGGAACATCATACACTACAAGAAACAATGAGTCTATAACCTAATAAGTACATCGTTGCATGACACTACATAGATGTTCCTACCCGCTATGGAGGTAGTAACATAGTCTAGGGAAATGTGTAAGTTACTAGCTTATGTTCTTGCCCATTATGACCAGCCTAACATCACTAGTAACATCACACTTTTCAAGATAATTTTGCTTATGTGGCACATATTTAATGATGAGAGAGGTGATGGTGGTAACTTAGCTAGTTAATGTAACATCACACATACCAAGACAATATGAGTCTACAGGCTAATAAATGAACCATAACATGACAATACATATGTTACTACCCACTATGGAGGTAGTAATATAGCCTAGTAAAATGTGATGTTACTAGTCTAAATTACTCCCATTGTGACTAGTCTGATCAAAGGCCACAAACGCATCGGGCTTTTCATCCAACGAGCTCAAAAACATAAAAATCGGAGTTCGTATAAAAAAATTACGACCAACCATACAATGTGCACCTCATGCATCGTGCACCTCATGCAATCCTTGAACTTTCTACTTGCTAGTGGAAGCGGTCGACAGGCCGCACGTACGTACGTACGTGTCCGCTTCTGATTCTTTGGCTCCGAAAACGTATGGGAGTCACGAAATGGAGATAAGTTGCTATCCACTTATTTTTGTGTCGGCCGGGGGTATATAGTGGATGGACTCCGGAGGCAAATAGAACTTGGAATCCATTCGCTCGCGGACCCTGCTTCCCCCACAACCAATTCAAGACCGTACTGCTCCGGTGAGGTTTCCGTCCCAATCTCCGGCGAGTTTTGGTTCCTCCGCCCTTGGCCATTATATTGCTGCGCTTCGTCCAGGTAAGGATTCCTCTGTTCATCCATCGACTCCTCTTTTTCTGCTAGTTTAGTTCTCCCGACGGGATTAGGAGCCACTTTCTGGCTGGGAAAATATCATACAGAAACCATCATTCAGTGAAAACCGATGAAAACCATGCAAAAATGATGTTTGAAGTTTTGAAAAAATCTAAAAAAATATAAAAGGATAATGTTATGTTGCCATGTAAAATTTTAAATTCAAACACATTACGTGATGTGAGCTATGAAAAAGACAAAATTAGCATTGAATAATGCCAAACAGTAATGTCACTATTCACGGCCCCAATTTCTCTTTTCCATGGCTCGCATCCCGTAATATGGCTTTACTTAGGCTAGCCATAGTGGGAGTAACTTAGGTAGTAACTTAACACATCCCATGATAATTTTGCTTATGTGGCAAGTATTTAATGAGGAAAAATGTGTTTGTGGTAACATAATATGTTACTGTAACATAGCGTTTTCCGAAGCAAAATGAGTCAATGAGCTAATAAATGAAACCATCTATGACACTACTACTTAGTTATTTTGCACTATGGAGGTAGTAACTTAGACTAGTGTCATATGCATGACACTAGTATAAGTTACTCCTCACTATGACCAGCCTTAGAACTTTACATGACAATAGAACATCATCCTCTTACCAGCCCATATTTTTTTTCAAAAATTTCAAATGCATTTTTTTTAGAAAATTTGCTATAAATGATGGTTTCCGTATCATGTTCTTCACTTCCCAGCTACCCTCGAACTGTGGTTTGTATTGCGTGGGTTGGCGAGAGCGACGACGCTTTGAGCACGTACGTAATTTCTATTTTTTGTACTCTCCTATGAGTGTCCAACTCGGCTTCTGCCCTTTAATTTGAGGGAAATAAGTGAATCTCGTGTTTTCGTCGACATCAACTTTTGGTGTGCTGTGGCACATCAAGGCATGTCGACCGCGCGGGTAGACGTTGATGGGTGAACCGGACGGACGGTCCCTACACGCGTGCAGTGCATCATCCCGTCTGTACGCACAAATGTGCTTGTCTCCGGTGGTCGGCTCAGAGTGCGAAGCCAGCCAAAATCTGTCATGTGGTACTTTTGTACGCATCTTCATGTGGTGGTATGGACCCTGCATGACATACACTATTTCATGAAAACATGTCACGGACAAGTAAGGCCCTCTCACTCCTCTCATATCCGTCACCCCTCTCGCTCTGGCTCCCTGCACCCAAAACGTTTGGTTTCCGTTCAAATCCCCGGCGAGCTTGCTTCCTCCAACGCTTCATTGGTCGAGATGGGCTGTCCGCCTCTTCCCTTCTCTCCCCGTGCGCTCGTGCTTCCGGGCATTTAGGCCGTGTTTTTCCTTCCTCTGATTTTGCTGGACGCTTCATTGTGTAGGGTTCGGCGGTCACTTTCTTGATTTTGGCCGGTTCCCGTCGACTTGGAGCTATAACGTAAAGATTCCTCTGCTCCTCCTCTTGTTCAGCTAATCCTTCCGTTCCGAGTTACTTAGCACAGAAATAGATAGACTCACTCCGTCCTGAATTACTTGTCGCATAAATATATAGAATGTGACAACTAATTCGGAGCGAAGGGAGTAGCTTAGTACCCGGGGAGATTGGTTTCAGTCCTATTTATACCCAAAATGTGTTAGTTCGTGATGCCTCTATCTTGATCACTATTTGCTGATTTAAGTGTGGTTTTTTGCGAGCTGCAACCTCACTTGTCTCCGCCATGCTTTTTTCCTTTATCGAAGGGGCTACACAGCTCCATTTTCATTACGACAATGGAGTCACAATACAAGCACATCAAGTACCCATTGCGACCATACTTCCCTAGATACTTAACCACATCTACAGGATGGGATGTGAGTGACTACATAATCCAAACTACCACATGAAGCAACCAAACACAACAATCATCTTGACACAATGTTATCCTATCAAAATCAACAGAGTCGGACAGCAGGGCCACATCCATGCCAACGTTTGGAGACTTCTCCCACCACAGGGCAGAGTCTTTTAGAAATCTCACTAAGCAAGCCTTGTAGTCTTCTTTTCTGCAGCACGACCCATGATTACAGCAAACACAGAACAAACATCACATTAGGCTGGTCATAATGGGAGTATTATAGGTAGTATCATCCATGTCAACTAAACAATTTTGATGAGGTGGTATAGAATTAAATGAAGAAAAAGAGCTTGAGTATCATATCATGATACCATATCATATTAAATGATGTATTACTTTGTGTCATGCATGACAATAAATATAGTCCTATATAATACCAACATATGATACTATGCATTACGGATGTAGTATCATACACTAGTATCATGATACTAGTATATGATACTCCCCGTTACAACCAGCCTTAGTAGGATCAGTAGGCAATACACTAATCCTTGTTTTCTGACCAATAAAAACAGAAGCACGGTCTTTGCCCGTAAAGGCCGGCAACAAAGACACCACTACACAGAACTTAGAGTTTTCGCCATGCTTGGTGGGGTGGGAATTCTTGACACCGCTCCACTCGGAGTCGCGTGAATCCTCGACAGATTTTTGGCTACATGCAACTGAATCACATATATCTTAGGAAGTTTAATTAATTAAATTACACATTTACCGACTTTATACTTTTTTTTGTTTTTGCGAATACTTGCATTCATGCACTTGTTCATCTCTATCTATCTATATGCATGTGCCAATGCACTATTTAACTCATCTGCTCCGATTAGTAGTGAGATCATCGATGGGGAAGAAAGGTATCATGGTGGTGACCAGCATCCTCGCTGTGATGACGATCGTGTTTGGAGTCATCAGCGCGATTCTCTTGGCGCTGGTATGCACACATCGCATGCTAGATATTATGTCTTTGTCATTGTAACCTGCCAGATGCTATCTCTTTCTCACTCTAACCTACGGCCAAGATTTCAAAATAAAAAACTTTGGCCAAGCATAATCTAGTTGATAATAATATTGTTGATCCTTCTTAAAGGTGTGTTCATTCATGCAGAAACATCATCAAGATGACCGTGGTGAGTTCTCTACGTACCGTCGATCGCCGGCGATGACATGCGGCGTGGTAGCGGCCGTGTTGGCGTCAATGACGCAAATTCTTGCCAGCGTGGCCATCTGCTGCTGTGGGGCGTGGAGGAGAACTAAGGGGGCCAAGCGCATCGCCGCGGTGGTCTTCTTCATCATCTCATGGTATATAAATAATTTGGTTATTCACAACTCGATATCCGGCTACTTTTTGTCGCTAATCAAGGAAAATATCGTGAAGCTTAAAAAAAAGGAAAATATCGTCATTAAATTTAATGCTACAATTAATACTAGTCTAATGGCATGGTGCGCTAAGTGGTGGTGTGGTCCGAGAGCTTTAGCATTCATTGTTCTTTTATCATTTCTCTTAGAATTTGAAAACTGCACTTTAATACAGAATCTATATCTACTTGGTAGCTTGTTCATTTAACTTGTATAATTAATATGGTCTCTACGCCATGCGTATATACTTTCAGGGTCCTTGCGGTCATAGCAGTGCTACTATTTCTGGCAGGCGCCATGTTAGGGTTTGAAGGCTCTGCAAAGAAAACTGTTGGGAATGCTAGGATTGTCGGAGGTGTCGGAATTTTCGTGATCGCGACGTTTTTGTTTCTTGTAGTTGCTTCCCTTGAGGTTGCCTCATACCGCCTAGTTCGGAAGAAGGACCACTACTAAGCATACGTTGGCAATAATCCTCCTCTGCTGCCAAGAACATCTAAAGACGGTCGCAACGCTATTGCTCTTGCACCGGCAAATCAAGTCTAAGGTTAGCTCTGCCACCATGGCATGGTTGTCTTTGCCTTCCAAATGAGGAGCACTTTGTATGGACTGTGGTAGGTGGAAGGCCTATGCTTTGACCCATGCTACCATTTTGCGTGTTTTGTGTGTTTGTTACGGTTTCATTGAAATCATGAGAAAGAATTTGAAAGTTTATCTGCATTGCTTGAAACATATGTGCTTGTGAAGCTTTTTTTGTATGTTATGAAAGCCATTATAGGTGGTTGCCATCTGGACTATCAAAATCATTAATGGGAATAAATGTCGCTACTCAGGTGCGTCTCTTATCGCCATCAGAGTTTAGTTGGTTTCTTCTCACAGGAGGAGAAGTGTGGTTTGTGTGTTCTTCATGTATCCGATTTTAAAATGGAATATCTGCTGAACCGAGTGTGGACCATTTACACCATTACATGCCTCGCGTTAAAATCTTCAAAACTAGATCCATTTTTATAGGCTTCAGTGAACTTCTTCAAGCGCAACTAGTACTCCCGTCCAGAACTAACTTGTGCTCCTCGAAACAACATATGTGTACTTCACATGGTTGTTTAGTGTACTCCTGTGCAGCGCAAGAATGGCAGATTGACATGTACTTAAAAAGGGTCTTAGTTTATTTTAGAATTCCACAATGAAATACTCATTTTTCTAGCAATTATACTACTCCGAACCAAAATAAAAAATAAACCTCAAATTATTTTTAGAAATAAAAGTAAGCATGCTATTCTAAATCGAAGTAAAATAAAATTTTCTATTGTAGTATATTATGGCTTGTCCTCCCAACGTGGCAATGTGCTCCAGACATGAAGCACACTATGTTGCACATGTAACATATATCTGGCCATATATCGGGCCGGGCTGGGCCAACCTGATGTCTGTAGGGCAGGCCCGAGTTCGGCCCGGCTCAACAAATTCTTTCTACGCCCAAGCCCAGGCCCAAGTTAAAGCCAGAAAGCCTAAAGCCTAGCCCGACGACCCGATGTAAGGAAAAACAGCATAAAAACAACAGGAAAATCTGTCCAGCAAAAAGCAGAAGGAAAAGAACAACATTAAGGCACAAGTTTTGACAGTAAACACTAGCAAATAGTGGTACTAAACTACAACAAAACAGCAGCAGTTTTAACAGCAAAACATCACTAGTTTTGACAGTAAAACAACAGAAAAACATCTCTAGTTTTGACAGCACAACAACAGCAAAACATCACTAGTTTTGACAGCAAAACAACATGAAAACATCACTAGTTTCAACAACACAATAACAGCAAAACATCACTAGTTTTGGCAGCAAAACAACACTAGTTTTGACAGCAGGACAACACAGTTTTATAGCAAAACAATAGCAGTCTAGCATCTAAATGTTCCAGTTTCGACAACAACATCTAAATGTTCCACTTTCGACAATAGCATCTAAAATTCTCACTAGTAGAAAACAGGGCTTTGGTTCAGGCCTGGCCAGCCCATTAGTCCTGGTTCAGTCACGAACCGGGACCCATGGGGCATACGTCCCAGTTCGTGCGCCCAGGGGGCCGGTCGGGCCTCGTGGGGCATTGGTCCCGGTTGTCTGGACCCTTTTATCCCGGTTCTAGCCACGAACCGGAACCAATGAGGTGGCTATATATATCCCCTCGCCCGTGAGCAGACCACTCCACTGCTCTGTTTTTTTGGCCAGCGAGGGAAGGGCTTTGTGCTGTTCTAGCTCACCTCCTATGCACATGAGGTGTTCGATTAAATGCCCGAGCCATACTACTTAAGCTTTCTCCTCTCCAAACTCGACCTCCAAGCTCCATTTTTCCCAAGATTTGTCTAGGTTTAGAGCTCCGTCATGTCCCGTCCCCATCTTAACCGCCGTCGATCGCCCGCGCCGATCTCATCACCAGCACCACCGTGGTGAGCCTCTTGTTCTTATCTTCTTTCTAAAAGAAAAAAATTTCTTACTTGTATGATTAGATAGATACTTGTCTAATTTTCTTACTTTTATTATTGCTTGTTATTATATAGTGCAATGGTTTTGGTATCCGCCCCTGTCGGCCCTCGTCCTGTCTATGGTTCGGATGTGGTATATATTATCTTTTATAACTATTTGGTTCATTTATTGTTTATGACAATTATGCCGACCAACGTGATATAGATTTTATTTATAAAGGAGGTATGTGAACCAGAAATTCCAACCGACCCTATTGTCGAGAGGTTAAATTTAGTTGAAGAAAAAAACAATTACATGAAGGAAAAAATAAAAAATTAAGGAGAAGAAGATGATACTAGAGTTGCATGTTGCGGATGTCGTCGATGATCACAACATCAAGATGGATGCAATGCACTTGAAGATTAGAAAGACGAGAAAATATGCCATTCATACCGAGGCTTGGTATCATTGTGTCGTTGGATCAATTGTTACCTTGGTTGCGATCATGATCACATTTGTTGTTGCATTGAAATGTTTTACATAGTTTCAATGTATGGTTTAATTAGATGCTCTGGAGAGCTATAATTGATGAGAACTATGTATGTACTTTGGTTTTAATGTGATGATGAACTTCTATTAATTTGGTCACTTATCAATTCACGATGTTCTGTAATGGTTTTTGACACACTTAATTATATATAATGCATGCAGATGAACCGACAATGGATGTACGGTGACAGACACACCTCCGAGTACGTTAAGGGCGTGCATAATTTTCTCGAAGTAGCTGAGACAAACAGGCATAATGGTTTTATATGCTATCCATGCCCTATATGTGAGAATACGAAGTCTTACTCTGATCGAAAAATCCTTCACACACCAACCTGCTTTATAAGCGTTTCATGCCACACTATAATGTTTGAACCAAGCACGGAGAAATAGGGGTTATGATGGAAGACAACGAAGAAGAAAAGGATGATGAAAACTATGTGCCCTTGAATATGGTGATGCTGCAACGGGGGAAGCTGAAGATCAAGAGGAACCAGACGATGTGCCCGATGATGATCTCTGTCGGGTCATTGTTGATGCAAGGAGACAGTGCGAAAGTAAAAAGTAGAAGCTGAAGTTCGATCACATGTTAAATGATCACAAAAAAGGGTTGTACCCCAATTGCGAAGATGGCAACACAAAGCTCGGTACCGTACTGAAATTGCTGCAGTGGAAGGCAGAGAATGCTGTGCCTGACAAAGGATTTGAGAAGCTACTGAAAATATTGAAAAAGAAGCTTCCAAAGGATAACGAATTGCCCGACAATACGTACGCAACAAAGAAAGTCGTATGCCCTCCAGGATTGGAGGTACAGAAGATACATGCATGCCCTAATGACTACATCCTCTACCGCGGTGCGTACGTGGATTTGAACGCATACCCGGTATGCGGTGCATTGCAGTATAAGATCAGACGAGATGACCCTGGTGATGTTGACGGCGAGCCCCCCAAGAAGAGGGTTCCTGCCAAGGTGAGGTGGTATGCTCCCATAATACCACGGTTGAAACTGTTGGGAATGTAGTAATTTCAAAAAAATTCCTACACACACGCAAGATCATGGTGATGCATAGAACCGAGAGGGAAGAGTGTCGTCCACGTACCCTCGTAGACCATAAGTGGAATCATTATGACAACGCGGTTGATGTAGTCGTATGTCTTCACGATTGACCGATCCTATTACCGAATGTACGGCACCTCCGTGATCTGCACACGTTCAGCTCAGTGACGTCCCACGAATTCACGATCCAGTAGAGCTTCGAGGGAGAGTTCCGTCAGCACGATGGCATGATGACGGTGTTGATGAAGCTACCGACGCAGGGCTTCGCCTAAGCACCGCTACGATATGACTGAGGTGGATTATGGTGGAGGGGGGCACCGCACACGGCTAAAAGATCAAAGATCAACTTGTGTGTCCATGGGCTGCCCCCTGCCCCCCTATATAAAGGAGCAAGGGGGAGGCCGACCGGCCCTAGGAGGGCGCGCCAAGAGGAGGAGTACTCCTCCTAGTGGGAGTATGACTCCCCTTTCCTAGTCCCACTAGGAGGGGAGGAAGGAGTGGGAGAGGGGAAAGGCAAGGGTCGAGACATAATCCTTCCGGTACTCCGGTTTTCTCCGAGATCATCTGAAACCCTTTCAGTGTTCGAATAGGCCGTCCAATATATCAATCTTTATATCTCGACCATTTCGAGACTCCTCGTCATGTCCGTGATCACATCCGGGACTCTGAACTACCTTCGGTACATCAAAACACATAAACTCATAATACCGATCATCACCGAACGTTAAGCGTGTGGACCCTACGGGTTCGAGAACTATGTAGACATGACCGAGACTCATCTACGGTCAATAATCAATAGCGGAACCTAGATGCTCATATTGGTTCCTACATATTCTACGAAGATCTTTATCGGTCAAACCGCATAACAATATACGTTGTTCCCTTTGTCATCGGTATGTTACTTGCCCGAGATTCGATCGTCGGTATCTCAATACCTAGTTCAATCTCTTTACCGGCAAGTCTCTTTACTCGTTCTGTAATACATCATCCCACAACTAACTCATTAGTTGCATTGCTTGCAAGGCTTATAGTGATGTGCATTACCGAGAGGGCCCAGAGATACCTCTCCGACAATTGGAGCGAGAAATCATAATCTCGATCTATGCCAACTCAACAAGTACCATCGGAGACACCTGTAGAGCACCTTTATAATCACCCAGTTACGTTGTGATGTTTGGTAGCACACAAAGTATTCCTCCGGTATTCGGGAGTTGCATAATCTCATAGTCATAGGAACATGTATAAGTCATGAAGAAAGCAATATCAATATACTAAACTATCAAATGCTAAGCTAACGGAATGGGTCAAGTCAATCACATCATTCTCTAATGATGTGATCCCGTTAATCAAATGACAACTCATGTCTATGGTTAGGGAACTTAACCATCTTTGAGTCAATGAGCTAGTCAAGTAGAGGCATACTAGTGACACTTTGTTTGTCTATGTATTCACACATGTACTAAGTTTCCGGTTAATACAATTATAGCATGAATAATAAACATTTATCATGACATAAGGAAATATAAATAACAACTTTATTATTGCCTCTAGGGCATATTTCCTTCAGTCTCCCACTTGCACTAGAGTCAATAATCTATATTGCACAGTAATGATGCTAACACCCATGGAGTCTTGGTGCTGATCACGTTTTGCAAGTGAGAGAGGCTTAGTCAACGGGTCTGCAACATTTAGATCCATATGTATCTTGTAAATCTCTATGTCTCCCTCCTTGACTTGATCGCAGATGGAATTGAAGCATCTCTTGATGTGCTTGGTTTTCTTGTGAAATCTGGATTCCTTTGCCAAGGCAATTGCACCAGTATTGTCACAAAAGATTTTCATTGGACCCGATGCACTAGGTATGACACCTAGATCGGACATGAACTCCTTCATCTAGACTCCTTCATTTGCTGCTTCCAAAGCAGCTATGTACTCCGCTTTGCATGTAGATCCCGCCATGATGCTTGGCTTAGATCTGCACCAACTGACAGCTCTACCGTTCAATATAAACACGTATCCGGTTTGTGACTTAGAGTCATCCGGATCAGTGTCAAAACTTGCATCGACATGACCATTTACGACGAGCTCTTTGTCACCTCCATAAACGAGAAACATATCCTTAGTCCTTTTTAGGTATTTCAGGATGTTCTTGACCGTTGTCCAGTGATCGACTCCTAGATTACTTTGGTACCTCCCTGCTAAACTAATAGCAAGGCACACATCAGGTCTGGTACACAGCATTGCATACATGATAGAACCTATGGCTGAAGCATAGGGAACACCTTTCATTTTTCTCTCTATCTTCTGCAGTGCCTCGGCATTGAGTCTGACTCAACTACACACCTTGCAACACATGCAAGAACCCTTTCTTTGCTTGATCCATTTTGAACTTCTCCAAAACTTTATCAAGTTATGTGCTTTGTGAAAGTACAATTAAGCGTCTTGATCTATCTCTATAGATCTTGATACCCAATATATAAGCAGCTTCACCGTGGTCTTTCATTGAAAAACTCTTATTCAAATATCCTTTTATGCTATCCAGAAATTCTATATCATTTCCAATCAACAATATGTCATCCACATATAATATTAGAAATGCTACAGAGCTCCCACTCACTTTCTTGTAAATACAGGCTTCTCCAAAAGTCTGTATAAAACCATATGCTTTGATCATGCTATCAAAACATTTATTTCAACTCTGAGATGCTTGCACCAGTCCATAGATGGATCGCTGGAGCTTACACACTTTGTTAGCATCCTTTGGATCGATAAAACCTTTAGGTTGCATCATATACAACTTCTGTTCCAGAAATCCATTCAAGAATGCAGTCTTTAGATCCATTTATCAAATTTCATAATCATAAAATGCGGCAATTGCTAACATGATTAGGACGAACTTAAGCATCGCTACAAGTGAGAAAGTCTCATCGTAGTCAACTCCTTGAACTTGTCGAAAACCTTTCGCAACAAGTCGAGCTTTGTAGACACTAACATTACCGTCAATGTCAGTCTTCTTCTTAAAGATCCATTTATTCTCGATGGCTTGCCGATCATCGGGCAAGTCAACCAAAGTCCACACTTTGTTCTCATACATGGACCCCATCTCAGATTTCATGGCCTCAAGCCATTTTGCGGAATCTGGGCTCATCATCGCTTTCTCATAGTTCGTAGGTTCGTCATGGTCAAGTAACATGACCTCCAGAACAGGATTACCGTACCACTCTTGTGCGGATCTTACTCTGGTTGACCTACGAGGTTCGATAGTAACTTGATCTGAAGTTACATGATCATCATCATTAACTTCCTCACTAATTGGTGTAGTAGTCACAGGAAAAGATTTCTGTGATGAACTACCTTCCAATAAGGGAGCAGGTACAATTACCTCATCAAGTTCTACTTTCCTCCCACTCACTTCTTTCGAGAGAAACTCCTTCTCTAGAAAGGATCTATTCTTAGCAACGAATGTCTTGCCTTCGGATCTGTGATAGAAGGTGTACCTAACAGTCTCCTTTGGGTATCCTATGAAGACATATTTCTCCGATTTGGGTTTGAGCTTATCAGGTTGAAACTTTTTCACATAAGCATCGCGGCCCCAAACTTTAAGAAACGACAACTTTGGTTTCTTACCAAACCATAGTTCATAAGGCGTCGTCTCAACGGGTTTAGATGGTGCCCTATTTAACGTGAATGCAACCGTCTCTAAAACATAACCCCAAAATGATAGCGGTAAATCAGTTAAAGACATCATAGATCGCACCATATCTAGTAAAGTACGATTACGACGTTTAGACACACCATTACACAGTGGTATTCCGGGTGGCGTGAGTTGCGAAACTATTCCACATTGTTTCAATGGAGGCCAAACTCGTAACTCAAATATTCTCCTCCACGATCAGATCGTAGAAACTTTATTTTCTTGTTACGATGATTTTCCACTTCACTATGAAATTCTTTGAACTTTTCAAATGTTTCAGACTTGTGTTTCATCAAGTAGATATACCCATATCTTCTTAAATCATCTGTGAAGGTGAGAAAATAACGATACCCACCATGAGCCTCTATATTCACCGGACCACATACATCAGTATGTATGATCTCCAACAAATCTGTTGCTCGCTCCATTGTTCCGGAGAACGGCGTTTTAGTCATCTTGCCCATGAGGCATGGTTCGCAAGTACCAAGTGATTCATAATCAAGTGATTCCAAAAGTCCATCAGAATGGAGTTTCTTCATGCGCTTTACACCAATATGACCTAAATGGCAGTGCCACAAATAAGTTGCACTATCATTATCAACTCTGCATCTTTTGGCTTCAATATTGTAAATATGTGTATCACTACTATCAAGATTCATAAAAAATAGACCACTCTTCAAGGGTGCATGACCATAAAAGATATTACTCATATAAATAGAACAACCATTATTCTCAGATTTAAATGAATAACCGTCTCGCATCAAACAAGATCCAGATATAATGTTCATGCTCAACGCTGGCACCAAATAACAATTATTCAGGTCTAAAACTAATCCCGAAGGTAGATGTAGAGGTAGCGTGCCGCCGCGATCACATCGACGTTGGAACCATTTCCCACGCGCATCGTTACCTCGTCCTTAGCCAATCTTCGCTTAATCTGTAGTCCTTGTTTCGAGTTGCAAATATTAGCAACAGAACCAGTATCAAATACCCAGCCACTACTGCGAGCATTAGTAAGGTACACATCAATAACATGTATATCACAAATACCTTTGTTCACCTTGCCATCCTTCTTATCCGCTAAATACTTGGGCAGTTCCGCTTCCAGTGACTAGTCCCTTTACAGTAGAATCACTCAGTCTCAGGCTTATGTCCAGACTTGGGCTTCTTCACTTGAGCAGCAACTTGCTTGCCGTTCTTCTTGAAGTTCCCCTTCTTCTCTTTACACTTGAAACTGGTGGTCTTGTTGACCAGTAACACTTGATGCTCCTTCTTGATTTCTACCTCTACAATCTTTAGCATTGCGAAGAGCTCGGGAATAGTCTTATCCATCCCTTGCATATTATAGTGCATCACGAAGCTCTTGTAGCTTGGTGGCGGTGATTGAAGAATTCTGTCAATGACACTATCATCCGGAAGATTAACTCCCAATTGAATCAAGTGATTATTATACCCAGACATTTTAAGTATATGTTCACTGACAGAACTATTCTCCTCCACCTTGCAGCTGTAGAACTTATTGGAGACTTCATATCTCTCAATCTGGGCATTTGCTTGAAATATTAACTTCAACTCCTGAAACATCTCATATGCTCCACGACGTTCAAAACGTCGTTGAAGTCCCGGTTCTAAGCCGTAAAGCATGGCACACTGAACTATCGAGTAGTCATCAGTTTTGCTCTGCCAGACGTTCATAACATCTGGCGTTGCTCCTGCAGTGGGTTTGGCGCCTAGAGGTGCTTCCAGGACGTAATTCTTCTTGCAGCAATGAGGATAATCTTCAAGTTATGGACCCATTTCGTGTAATTGCTACCATCATTTTCAACTTTTCTTTCTCAAGGAACACATTAAAATTCAACGGAACAACAACACGTACCATCTATCTACAACAACATAGACATGCAAAATACTATCAGGTACTAAGTTCTTGATAAATTAAAGTTCAATTAATCAAATTACTTAAGAACTCCCACTTAGACAGACATCCCTCTAATCATTTAAGTGATCACGTGATCCATATCAACTAAACTATGTCTGATCATCACATGAGATGGAGTAGTTTTCAATGGTGAACATTACTATGTTGATCATATCTACTATATGATTCACGCTCGACCTTTCGGTCTCAATGTTCCGAGGCCATATCTGCATATGGTAGGCTCGTCAAGTTTAACCCGAGTATTCTGCATGTGCAAAAACTGGCTTGCACCCGTTGTATGTGAACGTAGAGCTTATCACACCCGATCATCACGTGGTGTCTCGACACGATGAACTTTCGTAACGGTGCATACTCGGGGAGAACACTTATACCTTGAAATTTAGTGAGAGATCATCTTATAATGCTACCGTTGATCTAAGCAAAATAAGATGCATAAAAGAGAAATATCACATGCAATCAATATAAGTGATATGATATGGCCATCATCATCTTGTGCCTTTGATCTCCATCTCCAAAGCACCGTCATGATCACCATCGTCACCGGCGTGACACCTTGATCTCCATCGTAGCATCATTGTCATCTTGCCAACTATTGCTTCTACGACTATCGCTACCGCTTAGTGATAAAGTAAAGCAATTACATGGCGATTGCATTTCATACAATAAAGCGACAACTATATGGCTCCTGCCAGTTGCCGATAACTGTGTTACAAAACATGATCATCTCATACAATAAAATTTAGCATCATGTCTTGACCATATCACATCACAACATGCCCTGGAAAAAACAAGTTAGACGTCCTCTACTTTGTTGTTGCAAGTTTTACGTGGCTGCTACGGGCTGAGCAAGAACCGTTCTTACCTACGCATTAAAAATCACAACGCAGTATAGTGATTGCTTTTTGATCTTCAGAAAGAACCATGTTCATTGAATCCGATTCAACTAAAGCTGGAGAAACAGACACCCACTAGTCACCTGTGTGCGAAGCACATCGGTAGAACTAGTCTCGCGTAAGCGTACGCGTAATGTCGGTCTGGGCCGCTTCATCCAACAATGTCGTTGAATCAAGAATCAACTAGTGACGACAAGCAATATGTATATACCCACTCCCACAACTCCTTTGTGTTCTACTCGTGTATATAACATCTACGCATAAACTTGGCTCGGATGCCATTGTTGGGGAACGTAGTAATTTCAAAAAAATTCCTACGCACACGCAAGATCATGGTGATGCATAGCAACGAGAGGGAAGAGTGCCCTCCACGTACCCTCGTAGACCGTAAGTGGAAGCGTTATGACAACGCGGTTGATGTAGTCATACGTCTTCACGATCGACTGATTCTAGTACCGAACGTACGGCACCTCCGCGATCTGCACACGTTCAGCTCGGTGACGTCCCACGAACTCCTGATCCAGTAGAGCTTCGAGGGAGAGTTCCGTCAGCACGACGGCGTGGTGACGGTGTTGATGAAGCTACCTGTGCAGCGCTTCGCCTAAGCACCACTACGATATGACCGAGGTGTTGGGTTTCGTAGTAATTTCAAAAATTTTCCTACGCGCACACAGGATCATGTGATGCATAGCAACGAGAGGAGAGTGTTGTCTACGTACCCAACGCAGACCGACTGCGGAAGCAATGACACGACGTAGAGGAAGTAGTCGTACGTCTTCACGATCCAACCGATCAAGCACCGAAACTACGGCACCTCCGAGTTCGAGCACACGTTCAGCTCGATGACGATCCCCGGACTCCGATCCAGCAAAGTGTCGGGGAAGAGTTTCGTCAGCACGACGGCGTGGTGACGATCTTGATGAACTACAGCAGCAGGGCTTCGCCTAAACTCCGCTACAGTATTATCGAGGAATATGGTGGCAGGGGGCACCGCACACGGCTAAGGAATCGATCACGTGGATCAACTTGTGTCAACTTGTGTGTTTAGAGGTGCCCCTGCCTCCGTATATAAAGGAGGAGAGGAGGGGAGGCTGGCCGGCCAAAGAGGGAGGCGCAGGAGAGTCCTACTCCCTCTGGGAGTAGGATTCCTCCCCCCAATCCTAGTGCAACTAGGATTCCTCGGAGGGGAAGGGAGAGAGGGGGCCGGCCACCTTCTCCTAGTCCTAATAGGACTAGGGGAGGGGAAAGAGGCGCAGCCACCTTGGGCTGCCCCTTTCTCCTTTCCACTAAGGCCCATGATGGCCCATATGGCTCCCGGGGGGTTCCGGTAACCTCCCGGTAACCCGGTAAAATCCCGATTTCACCCGGAACACTTCCGATGTCCAAACATAGGCTTCCAATATATCAATCTTTACGTCTCGACCATTTCGAGACTCCTCGTCATGTCCGTGATCACATCCGGGACTCCGAACAACCTTCGGTACATCAAAATGCATAAACTCATAATATAACTGTCATCGTAACCTTAAGCGTGCGGACCCTACGGGTTCGAGAACAATGTAGACATGACCGAGACATGTCTCTGGTCAATAACCAATAGCGGGACCTGGATGCCCATATTGGCTCCTACATATTCTACGAAGATCTTTATCGGTCAGACCGCATAACAACATACGTTGTTCCCTTTCTCATCGGTATGTTACTTGCCCGAGATTCGATCGTCGGTATCCAATACCTAGTTCAATCTCGTTAACGGCAAGTCTCTTTACTCGTTCCGTAATACATCATCTCACAACTAACATATTAGTTGTAATGCTTGCAAGGCTTATGTGATGTGTATTACCGAGAGGGCCCAGAGATACCTCTCCGACAATCGGAGTGACAAATCCTAATCTCGAAATACGCCAACCCAACATTGACCATTGGAGACACCTGTAGTACTCCTTTATAATCACCCATTTACGTTGTGACGTTTGGTAGTACCCAAAGTGTTCCTCCGGTAAACGGGAGTTGCATAATCTCATAGTCGTAGGAACATGTATAAGTCATGAAGAAAGCAATAGCAACATACTAAACGATCAGGTGCTAAGCTAATGGAATGGGTCATGTCAATCAGATCATTCTACTAATGATGTGACCTCGTTAATCAAATAACAACTCATTGTTCATGGTTAGGAAACATAACCATCTTTGATTAACGAGCTAGTCAAGTAGAGGCATACTAGTGACACTCTGTTTGTCTATGTATTCACACATGTATTATGTTTCCGGAAAATACAATTCTAGCATGAATAATAAACATTTATCATGATTATAAGGAAATAAATAATAACTTTATTATTGCCTCTAGGGCATATTTCCTTCACGAGGTGCATTATGGTGGAGGGGGGCACCCCACACGGCTAAACGATCAAAGATCAACTTGTGTGTCCATGGGGTGTCCCCTGCCCCCGTATATAAAGGAGCAAGGGGGAGGCCGGCCGGCCCTAGGCGGGTGCGCCAAGAGGAGGAGTCCTCCTCCTAGTGGGAGTAGGACTCCCCTTTCCTAGTCCCACTAGGAGGGGGAAGGAAGGAGTGGGAGAGGGAAAAGGCAAGGGGGTCGCCGCCCCCCCTTCATTGTCCTATTCGGACTCAAGGGGAGGGGGCGCGGCCTGCCCTGGCCGGCCCCTCTCTCTCTCTCAACTAGGGCCCATCAAGGCCCATTATCCCCGGGGGGAGGGGGGTTCCGCTAACCCCTCTGGTACTCCGGTTTTCTCCGAGATCATCTGAAACCCTTCCGGTGTCCGAATATAGCCGTCCAATATATCAATCTTTATGTATCTACCATTTTGAGACTCCTCGTCATGTCCTTGATCACATTCGGGACTCCGAACTACCTTCGGTACATCAAAACACATAAACTCATAATACCGAACGTTAAGCGTGCGGACCCTAAGGGTTCGAGAACTATGTATACATGACCGAGACTCATCTCCGGTCAGTAACCAATAGCGGATGCTCATATTGGTTCCTACATATTCTACGAAGATCTTTATCGGTCAAACCGCATAACAATATACGTTGTTCCCTTTGTCATCGGTATGTTACTTGCCCGAGATTTGATTATCGGTATCTCAATACCTAGTTCAATCTCATTACCGGCAAGTCTCTTTACTCGTTCCATAATACATCATCCCGCAACTAACTCATTAGTTGCAATGCTTGCAAGGCTTAAGTGATGTGCATTACCGAGAGGGCCCAGAGATACCTATCTGACAATCGGAGCAATCCTAATCTCGATCTATGCCAACTCAACAAGTACCATTGGAGACACCTGTAGAGCACCTTTATAATCACCCAATTACGTTGTGACGTTTGATAGCACACAATGTGTTTCTCCGGTATTCGGGAGTTGCATAATCTCATAGTCATAGGAACATGTATAAGTCATGAAGAAAGCAATATCAATATACTAAACAATCAAATGCTAAGCTAACAGAATGGGTCAAGTCAATCACATCATTCTATAATGATGTGCTCCTGTTAATCAAATGACAACTCATGTCTATGGTTAGGAAACTTAACCATCTTTGATTCAACGAGCTAGTCAAGTAGAGGCATACTAGTGACACTGTGTTTGTCTATATATTCACAAATGTACTAAGTTTCCGATTAATACAATTCTAGCATGAATAATAAACATTTATCATGATATAAGGAAATATAAATAACAACTTTATTATTGCCTCTAGGGCATATTTCCTTTAGAAATGTTTGTTCAGAAACAAAGAGCATGTCAATTTGATGCGATGGCACTGAGAGAACCATAAGAAAGACGGGAAGTTGAGAGCACCCGTTGACGGGTCGCAGTGGAGAAAATTCGAGAGAAAGTACCGGGCTGAGTTTGCAGGTGACCTAAGGAACGTATGGTTTGGTTTAAGCGCGGGTGGTATTAATCCTTTGGGGGAGCAGAGCAGCAATCACAACACCTGGCCCGTGACTCTATGTATGTATAACCTTTCTTCTTGGATGTGCATGAAGCGGAAGTTCATTATGATGTCAGTTCTCATCCAAGGCCCTAAGCAACTCGGCAATGACATTGATATGTACCTAAGGCCATTAGTTGAAGAACTTTTACAGATGTGGAATGGAAATGGTGTACGTGTGTGGGATGAGCACAAACATGAGCAATTTAACCTGCATGCGTTGCTGTTTGTAACCATCAATGATTGTCGTGCTCTCAGTAACCATTCAGGGCAGACAAACAAGGGATACCACGCATGCACGCACTGTTTAGCTGACACCGAAAGTATATACCTAGAAAAATGCAGGAAGAATGTGTACCTAGGGCATCGTCGATTTCTTCCGACCAACCATTAATGTCGAAAGAAAGGCAAGTATTTCAAAGGCGATGGTAGATCCCCGGAAGAAGCCCGCCATGCGTACCGATGATCACGTACTTGCTATGGTCAATGATTTACACGTAATATTTGGAAAGGGTCCCGATGGACTATCTGTTCCGAATGACGCTGAGGGACGCACACCCATGTGGAAGAAGAAATCTATATTTTGGGACCTACCCTACTGGAAAGACTTAGAGGTCCGCTCTTCAGTCGACGTGATGCACGTGACGAAGAACCTTTGCGTGAACTTGCTAGGCTTCTTGAGCGTGTATGGGAAGAAAAAAGATACACCGAAACCACAAGAGGACCTGCAACGTTTGCACGAAAAAGAGGGCATGCCTCCAAAGTAGTATGAAGGTCCTGCCAGCTACACTCTTACCAAAGAAGAGAAGGAAATCTTTTTTGAATGCCTGCTCAGTATGAAGGTCCCGCCTGGCTTCTCGTCGAATATAAAGGGAATAATAAATATGCCAGAGAAAAAGTTTCAGAACCTAAAGTCTCATGACTGCCACGTGATTATAATGCAACTGCTTCCAGTTGCATTGAGTGGGCTTCTGCCGGAAAACGTCCGATTAGCCATTGTAAAGATATGTGCACTCCTCAATGCAATCTCTCAGAAGGTGATCGATCCAGAAATTCTACCAAGGCTAAGGAGTGATGTGGCAAAATATCTTGTCAGTTTCGAGCTGGTGTTCTCATCATCCTTCTTCAATATCATAACGCACGTCCTAGTTCATCTAGTCGACGAGATTAATATTCTGGACCCCGAATTTCTATACAATATTTTCCCTTTGAGAGGTTCATGGGAGTCCTAAAAAAATATGTTCGTACCCGCGCTAGGCCAGAAGGAAGCATCTCCATGGGCCATCAAACAGAGAATGTCATTGGATTTTGTGTTGACTTCATTCCTGGCCTTAAGAAGATTGGTCTTCCTCAATCGCGGTATGAGGGGAGACTGACTGGAAAACGCACGCTTGGAGGGACTCAATAATATGTAGGGACGAGCATTCTTGGTCTTAAGCACACTACACAGTTTTACAGAACTCTATCTTGGTGATCCCGTATGTCGATGAACTCAAGAACAGTCTGCGCTCCAAACACCCGGAGCAGTGTGACGACTAGATTACATGTGAACACATCAGTACTTTCGGTAGTTGGTTGAAAACACGTCTCAGATATGACAACACTGTTTCTGATGAGCTGTACTCGTTATCCAGAGGACCATCTTCGACTATATTGACTTACAAAGAATACGAGATAAATGAGAATACATTTTACACGATCACCCAAGATCAAAAGAGTATCAACCAAAACAACGGTGTTCGCTTTGATGCAGTAAGCAAGAGGGGAAATGACACATATTATGGTTACATAGTGGACATATGGGAACTTGACTACGGACATGATTTTAACGTCCCTTTGTTTAAGTCCAAATGGGTCAATCTATCAGGAGCGGGGTACAGCTAGACCCACAGTACGGAATGATAACAGTGGATCTAAACAATCTTGAATACACAGACGGACCATTCGTCTTAGTCAATAATGTAGCACGAGTTTTTTATATGAAAAACATGTCTACCAAACGAGAAAAAGTAAATCTCGTGTTTCTGTGGACATCAACTTTTGATGTTTTGTGGCACATCAAGGCATGTCAGCCGCGCACGTCGACGTCGATGGGTGAACCGGACGGACGGTCCCTGCACGCGTGCCACGTCTGTACGCACAATTGTGCTTGTCTCCGGTGGTCGGCTCAGAGTGCGAAGCCAGCCAGAATCTGTCATGTGGTACTTTGTACGCATCTTCACGTGGTAGTATGGACCTTCTATCACATAGACTACTCGATGAAAACATGTCACGGACAAGTAAGGCCCTCTCACTTCTCTCATATCCATCACCCCTCTCGCTCTGGATCCCTACACCCAAAAGGTTTGGTTTCCGTTCCAATCCCCGGCGAGTTTGCTTCCTCCAACGCTTCATTGGTCGAGATGGGCTGGCCGCCTCTTCCCTTCTCTCCCCGTGCGCTCGTGCTTCCGGGCATTTAGGCTGTGTTTTTCCTTCCTCTGATTTTGCTGGACGCTTCATTGTGCAGGGTTTGGCAATCACTTTCTTGACTTTGACCGGTTCTGTCGACTTGGAGCTATAACGTAAAGATTCCTCTGCTCCTTTATTTCAGCTATTTCCTCTGTTCCGAGTTACTTGCCACAAAATGGATAGACTCACTCCGTCCTGAATTATTTATCGCATAAATGGATAGAATGTGACAAATAATTCGAAACGGAGGGAGTAGTTTAGTACCCCGGGAGATTGGTTTCAGTTCTATTTACACCCAAAATGTGTTAGTTCACCATGCCTCCATCTTGATGACTATTTGCTGATTTAAGTGTGGAGTCACAGTACAAGCACATCATGTACCCATTGAGATCATACTTCCCTAGATACTTAACCACATCTAAAGGATGGGATGTCAGTGACCACATAATCCAAACTACCACATGAAGCGACCAAACACAACAATCATCTTGACACAATGTTATCCTATCAAAATCAACAGAGTCTTCGGACAGCAGGGCCACATCCATGCGAGCGTTTGGAGACTTCTCCCACCACAGGGCAGAGTCTTTTAGAAATCTCACTAAGCAAGCCTTGTAGTCTTCTTTTCTGCAGCACGACCCATGATTACAGCAAACACATAACAAATATCACATTAGTAAGATCAGTAGGCAATACACTTTAAAATCCTTGTTTCTGGCCAATAGAAACAACAGTACGGTCTTTGCCCATATAGGCCGGCAACAAAGACACCACTACACAGAACTCAAAGTTTTCGCCATGCTTGGTGGGGTGGGAATTCTTGACACCGTTCCACTGAATCCTCGACAGATTTTTGGCTATATGCAACTGAATCACATATATTTTAGGAAGTTTAATTAATTACTAGCAAAAGGGCCCGTGCGTTGCAACGGGATATTATTTTCATAATTTTCTGTGGTTATGACCACATTTTGTTGCACCATCGAGATACACTATCACTCTCAATTTCATGAAATTATGAACAATTTTTGACATCATGAACATTTTTTTAAACTCGTGCACATATTTTAAATCATGAACATTTTTCAAATAAACACTTTTACAAATTCTCGAACAATTTCTAAAATAAAGAACATTGTTTGAATTCATAAATATTTTATACTATTTGCAAAAAATATGAACATATTTTATTTTATTTTTCTATTTTATGTGCAAATGGATGAACCAAACGACGGATGAAAATCTGATAATAAGTGACGTATGAAAAATGGGAGTAAGAAACATCCATGCGTTTAATAGAAAAGGAGAAGTACTAATTAATTGTGCACATAAAAATAATTAACATGCAAGATAACATCATATTTAGAACTACAAACTTTTCTGAGCTATTTTCATAAATAGTGTGCTAAATTTAGAGCTTGGGTTTGAAAGATGTGAATATAGAAAAAAATACTTGAATCTGCACAAATTTTTTTAAGAAAATATTTTGGTTTTAATTGTACTGTGTAGACCATCTGCTAAGCGACACTTGGCAAGGTAGCTCTTAATTTGATGGACATTTTTGTCAGATTCACGAATTTGTTTCGAATACACGATTATTTTTTCAAATCCGGAACATGGTTTTATTTGCGGATATTTTTTTTACAAATTGTGATTTTTTTAAATTTGCGAATAATTTTGTAAAATTACTAATATTTTTTGAAACTGTGAAAATTTATGATTTCCCACATATTTTTGAATTCACAAACAGTTTATAATTTCTCGAACATGTTTTTCAAAATTTGCAACATTTTGAAATTTGGAGAAGGGAAAAACAAAATGAAAAATGAAAAAAAAAACAAGGGCGACGCGCCAGCCTGTTTGGACAATGAAGTGTTGATGTGAAGAACAGACCCTAACGTCCTTCGTCAGCGCCTACTTCGACTTTGCACTGGCATCGGATGGAATAGTACTCCAACTAATCATACTTACAAAGCATGGCAACCCATCTTCCAGCTTACACGTCCTCTGAATCTCAAAAGCATGCACGGCTCTAAATTTTTGAACATTTACTTTGTTGCTCTCAATTTGTAACTGCTTTTCATGTTCAGATTTTAGGCAAATAAAAAAGGAGTGGAGGGGAGCAGATTTATCACAGAAATACGACTGGCTAGAGCAGAATAATCTCTCCCTCTCTCTTAGTATACACACACACACACACACACACACATGCACAAGCAAGTAAATCAAACTGCAAAACTGAATGAACCACACCTGCAGTCATACTTTTTGTTGCGACCAGGCCAGGCGGAGGCGGGACACGGTGGCACTGGCGGCGGCTGACACAGCCGAGGTGGACGAGATCGCATACCTTCTCTTCTCTGGGTTCACGAATCTCGTGTCCGCGTTTCCCCGTTCCCCCCTTGGCTCCTACCGCACATGTCCACGTCTACCTCTGCTTCGTCACTGCTCCCTTCTCGACGCGGCGTAGGAGGAGGCGAAGGAGGTGGCGCGTGGAAGCCTTCAACTGGGAATTAACAAAATGTGTAGTTAGAAGTAAGAACCTTTTTATTATCTTATTCATAATCAGACCGTACTCTGAACATAAAGAGCATGTGATCCTAGGACATGAAGCACAACCATCTAGCTAATAGAAACACTCAGCATAAGCTAAAGTAATTCTGTAATAGTACTTACATATTGCTCCAGCCGTATATCTGCAACCTACAACTATATATATATCCATCTTCTCAAGCACCATAGTTGAACATTATTGGCGCTTCACTGCTCCTGGCAACTTGATGCTAATTCGTAGAAACAGTGTTTGGTCTTATTATGCATTTGGCGTAATCCCATCAGTGAATTGACAGTTATGTTATCAGAATATGCAGCTCAGAGCCTCCAACACCTCTCCAGAACAATGAAGGATTTTTTCTTGCATCATTCTTAGTTTGAATGTATCAAAATAATCAAAGAATGGAACATCCAACAATGATTTAAACAGCGATTTTGTGTGAGGTTCTCATGTGAAAATAATTTTGCTGTCCTGACAAAGAATATGGCATGTCAAAAAATTGTCCACCTGTACTGTAATAGCCTACTTGTCAGCATAATATCCATATTGAGTTACAAATAAAGGAAGATATAACGATCGATGAAATAGATGTACCTAGAAAATAAGGATGATGTTACTTCTTCCCAGGCGGTTGATTTAGGCATTAGTACGAAAGTTAGGCCAGTACTGTGGTAGTGATTCCTATTTGATCCGTGAAAAAAAAAACTGCGGCTCTCACTTTCAACTCTGAGGTTGGTACTTTGACACAATTGCTGGGAAATTAAAAGACGGAAACACCATAAAAAGCTGCTCAGAGAAGCTTATGCCGTAGTTCACTGTTACAGGAAGCA
This sequence comes from Triticum dicoccoides, assembly GCF_002162155.2. Classification (NCBI taxonomy): domain Eukaryota; kingdom Viridiplantae; phylum Streptophyta; class Magnoliopsida; order Poales; family Poaceae; genus Triticum; species Triticum dicoccoides. The sequence continues at coordinate 10,427,434 of NC_041388.1, forward strand.
AGGAAAGAAATGAACGATGCACTAATTTCAACATCACAAGGAGCTGCATGAGAAACCAATCTCCAGAAGCTTGTCTTACCAATCCTGCTAAATAACCATCATTTGGAGCATGTCGGAAGAGAATGCATCACTACTATTCTGCAAAACAGAAACCGGTGTTAATCTCCATTCACATTTATTTTTTCTGAACTCTCTCCATTATTTTAGTCCCACAGAAGCCATTTCATCAATGCAAAATACCAGGTGTCTACCACCACCTGTCATTACAGATTGGATAGTCTCCTTTGAATTGCCTAGTGACACAGAACCATCATATTTTTCTAAGTTTCTTCAGCATACAAAACTTAGTTATGATGCATATAAAATATTGTTCTTTTAGAAGAAAATTGAGCACAACTAACCACTTACTTTTCTTATCGAATGGCTTTTTTCAGGACCGTTTGCAGACATGTATTGCCTGTTGGATTGGGAGATCAATGCGTACAACATATCCATTGGTTGGCCCAGATCAGGCAGGATTTGGCCATGCCACACACCTACCCGAATCGACACTATTGCAGGCTTGTACTGTCAAGTGATTGAAGGGGTCGCGCAGGCCTCTACAGCTTGCTTGTCACAGTCGATGCTACCTGTCCTCGGTTGCCACTCCTTGTGGCGCCTCCCTCTACCTCCTGATCTAATGGTAACGCCTACTACCGCCGCTGTCGGGCCCTTAGAGGCGCTCCATGAGCTCATTCCACTCGGGCTAGGGGTGCAGTAGCTCCAACTCGCTTAGCGGGACGTCCGCAATGCTCATGCAACCCAGCTCTTCCTCCTCGTCGGTGACCACCACCATCGCCTCAACTTTCTTCTTTGGCTCGCATCATTCTTCTTCGCTTTACCATTTGTACTTCACAGAAAGTGTTAAGCATAAACTGACACAAAAAGAATACCTAGTGTGCAGCATTTCAAAAGTTGTAAGTAACTTACCGGTAATGATCTAACTATGCCTAGAAGTGCGCCACTATGGCTTAATCTCAGGTCAATATGCTTAATCCCAAGTCAAATCGCACTCCGTGGTCAAACTTCTCAGAAGGTCACCCATCCTCAAGTCAAATCGCACTCCGTGGTCAAACTTCTCAGAAGGTCACCCATCCTCACACTACTCCAGCCCGAGCACGCTTAACTTCGCAGCTCTATCCAACCCCAGCACCAACTTACTTAACAGGCACTTGTTGATATATCTATCATATCAATCCTATTAAACCTTGTTGATGTCTAGGACTTTGTTCATGTTCATGAGTGTGATGAAATTTTAAAAAAATATTTCAAACTTCCCGGTCATATTACGTATCATATTTTAAAAAAAAATCCAATTTTTTTGAAACCAAATTCTTTTTTCTGTTACTAGTGGCGCACCTACCAAATGGTGCGCCACTACTAAGTTTGATTTTTTTCATTCCCCCCCCCTCTAGATCTTAAAAGCCTCGTATCTTTCATTCTGTTAGGTTTTTGAGGATTCTAAAAATCTTGAACGGGGTTCGTATGCAACTTTTCGAGTAGATGATTTTTCATATAAAAAACTTTTTAATCCGAGTTCGTATGCAAAAGTTATGCCCATTTTACTAAATTCCAGAGAGATCTTGCAAATAAAGTCAAAATTCATATTTGTAAATTTTTCCAACAACTAGACCACATATCACATGGAAAACTATTTTTTTTTGACATTTCCATCATTTTATTTTATTTTTTCTAAAATTAAAAAGGCGGTCCACGGGGAGAGGGGGGGGGGGGTTGCAAAGAAAGTTAGTAATGACGCACCACCTAACAATGCGGCATTAGTAACCCTGGTTACTAATGGCGCACCTGTTACCTGGTGCGCCATTACTAGTTTTGCAAAAAAAATAAAAAAAAGTTGTTAGTAGTGGCGCACCGTGGTTGTGGTGCGTCATTACTAGTTTGAACTAGTAATGGCGCACTATACACTGGTGCGCCATTACTAGTTTTAAAAAAAAATTGTTAGTAGTGGAGCACGGAGTGTGTGGTGCGTCATTACTAGTTAAAATTAGTAATGACGCACTATGCCCTGGTGCGCTATTACTAGTTTTAGAAAAAATATTGTTAGCAGTCGCGCACCACATGCGTCATTAATGTCTATATTAGCTATAGCCCTTTTCCTAGTAGTGACTAATCAAATAGCATGGCTGCATACTGGAGAAATTAATTGGCAGAGATTTCTCCTAATAGACGGGCAAAGTGCCAAAATTATTTGAATCAAAGCAGGTTGCTTCTTGCAATTTCAAGCCTTCGGTTCACTTCTTACTTTTGTCCAAGCTTCCACGGGAGCTCTGTACTCATGCAGGTGCTTTATAAAGTAGTGAGATATATATGCATGGGATGTTAATGTATAAAGATTTAGTGGTATTCACCTTGTGAACAAAGATGAAACCAAGTCTAGACATTAAAATAGAAAGCACATCATTCTGATAACAGAAGCATCACCATCTAGGAAACTAAAACACTCACCATTAGCCTAATTAATTTTAGATTGCGCTCATACATTAGCAAAAAAACTTTGAAGAAAGGGCTCGCGCATTACATAAAATTGCAGATGAAAAGAAAGAGAAGGTAAGTGACCTTAGAATTTATGGATGAAAAGCTTGCTCCAATAGTACAGAACATTGATGAACTATGCATCTCACGAAAGGCTAAAACCCACAGTACACCATGGCACTTCTCCGTTTCTAAGCCCATTCAGTGCGTTGATATAAGGAATCAATCAATAGATCTACGTGTTATTTGAGGCATAAACTGGTTTACAGACTGCAAGAATTCGTTCCAATCGAATCAGCCACATCCATCTCGACCAAATTAACTAAGAAATAATAACCTGAAACTATGAGTGCTCAGCGCCGGCTGCAGCTCTAATGGTAATCCCCTCCTAGCACCAGCAGATCGAGCTATTGGACACAAGCGTGTGTCAAGGTTTCCTAGTTAATTTGGTCAATTGCTCAATTTCAAAAGAGGATTTGGCCTACAGGGAGTAGCTGGTGTTGGTTTGATCTGACGGCTTAAACAGACCAGTTAGATCTATTAGTCTAACAAAAAAAGGAAGGAAAGATAACATTAAAGAAAAAGGCCCCAGGCACCAACGTACGTGGGCTTTTATCCAAACTGAGGCACCAAGGGGTACAGGAGAGGGTTGGCAGCCTGTGCGATCACAATTCTCGTACGGTTTCACTCCCCTCCCGATATTCTCTCATCCCATCCGATCAGGGGGAGCGCTGCAACGACGGGAAGACCTACTCCATCCGCAGCTTCTGTCCCCGGACAGTGCCGGTGGCGTCCTGAGGGCATCAGGACGTTGAGGAGGACTTCTACCTCGACTACGACACCCCTGCATCACGCCTACATCGAGCAGGCGATCATGTCCATGTTGTGACATGTAAAGAACCTCTGATCCCTTTTCTGTTCGTGGTTATTGGGTGATCTAGATGCAATGTGATCCTGCTAATGGCATCTCATAGATGCATAATTAATCCAATAATGGTATTAGTCGTCAATTTTGATTGCTTTTAGATCCCTATATCATGATCAGTAAATCAATCTCAAGTTTAGGCCCTCCGTAGATCAAGTTTGATTGCTACTGTTTTGGATGTTGATGTCAATTGCCCACTGTTGATGATGTTTTAATTCCAATTTGCTACGGATCAGTACTGCCACCTATGTTCATCAATTTTAATTAATCTAAGTTAAGATCTAATGCTCACCTTCATGACGCGGTGGCCGGCGCCCCTCTTGCCCCCTTGATGTGCCATGCGCACGGGCGCCGGAGCCACGCTCGACGGAGAAGCGCGCGGGAATGACTCCGCTGTACCCTCCTCCGACGAGCGCAGCCGCCGCGCCGCCATGGCCAGTGCGCCTCGAGCCGCCGCTGAACGCCGTCGCTGCTCTCGGGAGCGAGAAATGCGGGGGAGAAGGGGGAGGAATGACCTAGGTTTGGCTCTGTGCGGCAGTTTTGTTCCGACCACGTGCTAAGCTGACCGTCCGATTCGATCGGGCGACTCACAGCGACGCGGAGCACCGGCTCGGGCCTTCGGGCGCTCAATGGGCCAATTTTGATCGTGGGCTGCGGCCCAGGTTGCAACAGTCCAGCTAAAAGTTTTTTTGACGTATTTTGCTGCTGGGCTGGACCTTTTACGTGTAACTGTGGGGTATTTCGGGCCAAAATCACTGTCGCGTTTTTTTCTGTTCTTTTTACAGTGCGAATAAGTTAATAAATATTATGTTTTGCACTGTTTAAACCAGAAAATGCCTAAAAATATAATAAACACATTATTATTCTGGGTAAAACTGAACCAACGAGATATTTTATTTAGGATTTATTATGTGTTTTTTCATGATGAACCTTTTTAGACATCAAATAATGATAGTGTTTTTTTATGTTGATGTTCAAATTGAGAATGAAATGACTCTAATTTTAATTCGGACCAACGTTGTTTTATTATTATGAGTCATCCCCTCTTATGTTTTAATTCCATGTTTTTCTGCCCAACGGTGTTTTGACATGGAGTTGAAATTAAATACTTGGAATGTTTGTTTATTTACCAACGTAAATTTATAATCATGCAAGTTTACTTATGAATTTTTATGACGATTTCAGCTTCCGCTCCATTCCGGTCCGACACGATCGAACCACTTACGGGGATTAACTTCCCTCGTTGGAAGTCCCAAGTCGAATTATGTTTGGCTTGTAATGAGTTTGACTATGTCTTGAGGGAAGAAAAACATGTGGCACCTGTGGCAGGTGCTACAGGGTATGCAGAACTCAAGAAATTGTTGAAAATATGCCCTAGAGGCAATAATAAAAGCATTATTATTATATTTCCTTGTTCATGATAATTGTCTTTATTCATGCTATAATTGTGTTATCCGGAAATTGTAATACATGTGTGAATAATAGACACCAACATGTCCCTAGTAAGCCTCTAGTTGACTAGCTCGTTGATCAACAGATAGTCATGGTTTCCTGACTATGGACATTGGATGTCATTGATAATGAGATCACATCATTAGGAGAATGATGTGATGGACAAGACCCAATCCTAAACATAGCACAAGATCGTATAGTTCGTTTGCTAGAGTTTTCTAATGTCAAGTATCCTTTCCTTAGACCATGAGATCGTGTAACTCCCGGATACCGTAGGAGTGCTTTGGGTGTACCAAACGTCAGAACATAACTGGGTGACTATAAAGGTATACTACGGGTATCTCCGAAAGTGTCTGTTGGGTTGACACGGATCAAGACTGGGATTTGTCACTCTGTATGACGGAGAGGTATCACTGGGCCCACTCGGTAATGCATCATCATAATGAGCTCAAAGTGACCAAGTGTTTGGTCACGGGATCATGCATTACGGTACGAGTAAAGTGACTTGCCGGTAACGAGATTGAACGAGGTATTGGGATACCGACGATCGGATCTCGGGCAAGTAACATACCGATTGACAAAGGGAATTGTATACGGGGTTGCTTGAATCCTCGACATCGTGGTTCATCCGATGAGATCATCAAGGAGCATGTGGGAGCCAACATGGGTATCCAGATCCCGCTGTTGGTTATTGGCCGGAGAGTCGTCTCGGTCATGTCTACATGTCTCCCGAACCCGTAGGGTCTACACACTTAAGGTTCGGTGACGCTAGGGTTGTAGGGATATGTATATGCAGTAACCCGAATGTTGTTCGGAGTCCCAGATGAGATCCCGAACGTCACGAGGAGTTCCGGAATGGTCCGGATGTAAAGAATTATATATAGGAAGTGCCATTTCGGGCATCGGGACAAGTTTCGGGGTCACCGGTATTGTACCGGGTCCACCGGAAGGGTCCCGGGGGTCCACCGGGTGGGGCCACCTATCCCGGAGGGCCCCATGGGCTGAAGTGGGAAGGGATCCAGCCCAAAGTGGGCTGGGGCGCCACTTCCCCCTAGGGCCCATGCGCCTAGGGTGGGGGAAACCCTAAAGGAAGAGTCCTAGGAGGGGAAGGCACCTCCTAGGTGCCTTGGGGAGGAGGGATTCCTCCCCTTGGCCGCACCCCCCTAGGAGATTAGATCTCCTAGGGCCGGCGCCCCCCCCCTTGGCCCTCCTATATATAGTGGGGAGATGGAGGACTTCTAACCCACGCCTTTGGTGCCTTCCTCTCCCTCTCCAACACCTCCTCCTCCTCCATAGTGCTTGGCGAAGCCCTGCCGGAGTACTGCAGCTCCATCACCACCACGCCGTCGTGCTGCTGCTGGAGCCATCTTCCTCAACCTCTCCTTCCCTCTTGCTGGATCAAGAAGAAGGAGACATTACGCTGACCGTACATGTGTTGAACGCGGAGGTGCCGTCCGTTCGGCGCTAGGATCTTCGGTGATTTGGATCACGTCGAGTACGCCTTCCTCATCCCCGTTCTTTGAACGCTTCTGGCGTGATCTACAAAGGTATGTAGATGCAATGCAATCACTCGTTGCTAGATGAACTCCTAGATGGATCTTGGTGAAACCGTAGGAAATTTTTTGTTTTCTGCAACGTTCCCCAACAGTGGCATCATGAGCTAGGTCTATGCGTAGTTCTTTTTGCACGAGTAGAACACAATTTGTTGTGGGCGTAGATGTTGTCAACTTTCTTGCCGCTACTAGTCTTATCTTGCTTCAACGGTATTGTGGGATGAAGCGGCCCGGACCAACCTTACACGTACGCTTACGTGAGACCGGTTCCACCGACTAACATGCACAAGTTGCATAAGGTGGCTGGCGGGTGTCTGTCTCTCCCACTTTAGTTGGAGCGGATTCGATGAAAAGGGTCCTTATGAAGGGTAAATAGAAGTTGACAAATCACGTTGTGGCTTTCACGTAGGTAAGAAAACGTTCTTGCTAGAACCCTACTTCAGCCACGTAAAACTTGCAACAACAATTAGAGGACGTCTAACTTGTTTTTGCAGCAAGTGCTTTGTGATATGATATGGCCAAAGTTGTGATGAATGATGAATGATATATATGTGATGTATGAGATGTTCATGCTATTGTAATAGGAATCACGACTTGCATGTTGATGAGTATGACAACCGGCAGGAGCCATAGGAGTTTTCTTTATTTTTTGTATGACCTGCGTGTCATTGAGAAACGCCATGTAAATTACTTTACTTTATTGCTAAACGCGTTAGCCATAGTAGTAGAGGTAATAGTTGGCGAGCAACTTCATGGAGACACAATGATGGAGATCATGATGATGGAGATCATGGTGTCATGCCGGTGACAAGATGATCATGGAGCCCCAAGATGGAGATCAAAGGAGCTATGTGATATTGGCCATATCATGTCACTATTATTATTTGATTGCATGTGATGTTTATCATGTTTTTGCATCTTGTTTGCTTAGAACGACGGTAGTAAATAAGATGATCCCTCATAATAATTTCAAGAAAGTGTTCCACCTAACTGTGCACCATTGCAACAGTTCGTTGTTTCGAAGCACCACGTGATGATCGGGTGTGATAGATTCTAACGTTCACATACAACGGGTGTAAGACAGATTTACACATGCAAAACACTTAGGTTGACTTGACGAGCCTAGCATGTACAGACATGGCCTCGGAACACAGAAGACCGAAAGGTCGAGCATGAGTCGTATAGAAGATACGATCAACATGAAGATGTTCACCGACGTTGACTAGTCCGTCTCACGTGATGATCGGACACGGCCTAGTTAACTCGGATCATGTTATACTTAGATGACTGGAGGGATGTCTATCTAAGTGGGAGTTCATTATAATTTGATTAGATGAACTTAATTATCATGAACTTAGTCTAAAATATTCACAATATGTCTTGTAGATCAAATGGCCAACGTAGTCCTCAACTTCAACGCATTCCTAGAGAAAACCAAGCTGAAAGATGATGGAAGCAACTACACGGACTGGGTCCGGAACCTGAGGATCATCCTCATAGCTGCCAAGAAAGATTATGTCCTACAAGCACCGCTAGGTGACGCACCTGTTCTCCCTGCAGAACAAGACGTTATGAACGCTTGGCAGGCACGTACCGATGACTACTCCCTCGTTCAGTGCGGCATGCTTTACAGTTTAGAGTCGGGGCTTCAAAAACGTTTTGAGAGACACGGAGCATATGAGATGTTCGAAGAGCTGAAAATGGTTTTCCAAGCTCATGCCCGGGTCGAGAGATATGAAGTCTTCGACAAATTCTTCAGCTGTAAGATGAAGGAAAACAGTTCTGTCAGTGAGCACATACTCACTATGTCTGGGTTACATAACCGCTTGACTCGGCTGGGAGTTAATCTTCCGGATGACGCGGTCATTGACAGAATCCTCCAGTCGCTTCCACCGAGCTACAAGAGCTTTGTGATGAACTTCAATATACAAGGGATGGAAAAGACCATTCCTGGAGTATTTGCAATGCTGAAATCAGCAGAGGTAGAAGTCAAAAAGGAACATCAAGTGTTGATGGTGAATAAAACCACTAAGTTCAAGAAGGGCAAGGGTAAGAAAGCCTTCAAGAAGGACGGCAAGGGAGTTGACGCGCCCGGCAAGCAAGCTGCCAGGAAGAAGCCAAAGAATGGACCCAAGCCCGAGACTGAGTGCTTTTATTGCAAGGAAAGTGGTCACTGGAAGCGAAACTGCCCCAAATACTTAGCGGACAAGAAGGCCGGCACGAAAGGTATATGTGATATACATGTAATTGATGTGTACCTTACCAGTACTTGTAGTAGCTCCTGGGTATTTGATACCGGTGCGGTTGCTCACATTTGTAACTCAAAACAGGAGCTGCGGAATAAGCGGAGACTGGCGAAGGACGAGGTGACGATGCGCGTCGGGAATGGTTCTAAGGTCGATGTGATCGCCGTCGGCACACTACCTCTTCATTTACCTACGGGGTTAGTTTTAAACCTCAATAATTTTTATTTAGTGCCAAGTTTGAGCATGAACATTGTATCAGGATCTCGTTTAATTCGAGATGGCTACTCATTTAAATCTGAGAATAATGGTTGTTCTATTTATATGAGAGATATGTTTTATGGTCATGCTCCGATGGTAAATGGTTTATTCTTAATGAATCTTGAGCGTAATGCTACACATATTCATAGTGTGAGTACCAAAAGATGTAAGGTTGATAATGATAGTCCCACATACTTGTGGCACTGCCGCCTTGGTCACATAGGTGTCAAACGCATGAAGAAGCTCCATGCTGATGGACTTTTAGAGTCTCTTGATTATGAATCATTTGACACGTGCGGACCATGCCTCATGGGTAAAATGACCAAGACTCCGTTCTCAGGAACAATGGAGCAGGCAACCAACTTATTGGAAATCATACATACTGATGTGTGCGGTCCAATGAGTGTTGAGGCTCGCAGTGGCTATCGTTATGTTCTCACCCTCACTGATGACTTAAGTAGATATGGGTATGTCTACTTAATGAAACACAAGTCTGAGACCTTTGAAAAGTTCAAGGAATTTCAGAGTGAGGTTGAGAATCAACGTGACAGAAAAATCAAGTTCCTACGATCAGATCATGGAGGAGAATACTTGAGTCACGAGTTTGGCACACACTTAAGAAAATGTGGAATAGTTTCACAGCTCACGCCGCCTGGAACACCTCAGCGTAATGGTGTGTCCGAACATCGTAATCGCACTCTATTAGATATGGTGCGATCTATGATGTCTCTTGCCGATTTACAGCTATCTTTTTGGGGCTATGCTTTAGAGACTGCCACATTCACTTTAAATAGGGCTTCGTCAAAATCCGTTGAGACGACACCGTTTGAATTATGGTTTGGGAAGAAACCTAAGCTCTCGTTTCTAAAAGTTTGGGGATGCGATGCTTATGTCAAGAAACTTCAACCTGAAAAGCTCGAACCCAAATCGGAAAAATGCGTCTTCATAGGATACCCTAAAGAAACTATTGGGTATACCTTCTACCTCAGATCCGAAGGCAAGATCTTTGTTGCCAAGAATGGATCCTTTCTAGAGAAAGAGTTTCTCTCGAAAGAAGTAAGTGGGAGGAAAGTAGAACTTGATGAAGTATTACCTCTTGAACCAGAAAATGGCGCAACTCAAGAAAATGTTCCTGAGGTGCCTGCACCGACTAGAGAGGAAGTTAATGATGATGATCAAGATACTTCTGATCAAGCTTCTACTGAAATTCGTAGGTCCACAAGGACATGTTCCGCACCAGAGTGGTACGGCAACCCTGTCTTGAAAATCATGTTGTTAGACAACGGTGAACCTTCGAACTATGAAGAAGCGATGGCGGGCCCGGATGCCGACAAATGGCTAGAAGCCATGAAATCCGAGATAGGATCCATGTATGAAAATGAAGTATGGACTTTGACTGACTTGCACGTAGAGCGGCGAGCCATAGAAAATAAATGGATCTTTAAAAAGAAGACAGACGCGGATGGTAATGTGACCATCTATAAAGCTCGGCTTGTCGCTAAGGGTTATCGACAAGTTCAAGGGGTTGACTACGATGAGACTTTCTCACCGGTAGCGAAGCTGAAGTCCGTCCGAATCATGTTAGCAATTGTCGCATTCTATGATTATGAAATATGGCAAATGGACATCAAAACGGCATTCCTTAATGGTTTCCTTAAGGAAGAATTGTATATGATGCAGCCGGAAGGTTTTGTCGATCCTAAGTATGCTGACAAGGTATGCAAGCTCCAACGCTCGATTTACGGGCTGGTGCAACCATCTCGGAGTTGGAACATTCGCTTTGATGAGATGATCAAAGCGTTTGGGTTTACGTAGACTTATGGAGAAGCCTGTGTTTACAAGAAAGTGAGTGGGAGCTCTGTAGCATTTCTCATATTATATGTAGATGACATACTTTTGATGGGAAATGATATAAAACTCTTGGACAGCATTAAGGCCTACTTGAATAAGAGTTTTTCAATGAAGGACCTTGGAGAAGCTGCTTATATATTAGGCATCAAGATCTATAGAGATAGATCGAGACGCCTCATAGGTCTTTCACAAAGCACATACCTTGATAAGATATTGAAGAAGTTCAATATGGATCAGTCTAAGAAGGAGTTCTTACCTGTGTTACAAGGTGTGAAATTGAGCTCAGCTCAATGTCCGACCACGGCAAAAGATATAGAAGAGATGAGTGTCATCCCCTATGCCTCAGCCATAGGTTCTATTATGTATGCCATGCTGTGTACTAGACCTGATGTAAACCTTGCCGTAAGTTTGGTAGGAAGGTACCAAAGTAATCCCGGCAAGGAACACTGGACAGCGGTCAAGAATATCCTGAAGTACCTGAAAAGGACTAAGGAAATGTTTCTCATTTATGGAGGTGACGAAGAGCTCGTCGTAAAAGGTTACGTCGACGCTAGCTTCGACACAGATCTGGATGACTCTAAGTCACAAACCGGATACGTGTATATTTTGAATGGTGGGGCAGTAAGCTGGTGCAGTTGCAAGCAGAGCGTCGTGGCGGGATCTACATGTGAAGCGGAGTACATGGCAGCCTCGGAGGCAGCGCATGAAGCAATTTGGGTGAAGGAGTTCATCACCGACCTAGGAGTCATACCCAATGCGTCGAGGCCAATCAAACTCTTTTGTGACAACACTGGAGCTATTGCTCTTGCCAAGGAGCCCAGGTTTCACAAGAAGACCAGGCACATCAAGCGTCGCTTCAACTCCATTCGTGAAAATGTTCAAGATGGAGACATAGATATTTGTAAAGTACATACGGACCTGAATGTAGCAGATCCGTTGACTAAACCTCTCCCTAGAGCAAAACATGATCAACACCAAAATACCATGGGTGTTCGATTCATCACAATGTAACTAGATTATTGACTCTAGTGCAAATGGGAGATTGTTGGAAATATGCCCTAGAGGGAAGAAAAACCTGTGGCACCTGTGGCAGGTGCTACAGGGTATGCAGAACTCAAGAAATTGTTGAAAATATGCCCTAGAGGCAATAATAAAAGCATTATTATTATATTTCCTTGTTCATGATAATTGTCTTTATTCATGCTATAATTGTGTTATCCGGAAATTGTAATACATGTGTGAATAATAGACACCAACATGTCCCTAGTAAGCCTCTAGTTGACTAGCTCGTTGATCAACAGATAGTCATGGTTTCCTGACTATGGACATTGGATGTCATTGATAATGAGATCACATCATTAGGAGAATGATGTGATGGACAAGACCCAATCCTAAACATAGCACAAGATCGTATAGTTCGTTTGCTAGAGTTTTCCAATGTCAAGTATCCTTTCCTTAGACCATGAGATCGTGTAACTCCCGGATACCGTAGGAGTGCTTTGGGTGTACCAAATGTCACAACGTAACTGGGTGACTATAAAGGTATACTACGGGTATCTCCGAAAGTGTCTGTTGGGTTGACACGGATCAAGAATGGGATTTGTCACTCTGTATGACGGAGAGGTATCACTGGGCCCACTCGGTAATGCATCATCATAATGAGCTCAAAGTGACCAAGTGTCTAGTCACGGGATCATGCATTACGGTACGAGTAAAGTGACTTGCCGGTAACAAGATTGAACGAGGTATTGGGATACCGACGATCGGATCTCGGGCAAGTAACATACCGATTGACAAAGGGAATTGTATACGGGGTTGCTTGAATCCTCGACATCGTGGTTCATCCGATGAGATCATCAAGGAGCATGTGGGAGCCAACATGGGTATCCAGATCCCGTTGTTGGTTATTGGCCGGAGAGTCGTCTCGGTCATGTCTACATGTCTCCCGAACCCGTAGGGTCTACACACTTAAGGTTCGGTGACGCTAGGGTTGTAGGGATATGTATATGCAGTAACACGAATGTTGTTCGGAGTCCCGGATGAGATCCCGGACGTCACGAGGAGTTCCGGAATGGTCCGGAGGTAAAGAATTATATATAGGAAGTGCCATTTCGGGCATCGGGACAAGTTTCGGGGTCACCGGTATTGTACCGGGTCCACCAGAAGGGTCCCGGGGGTCCACCGGGTGTGGCCACCTATCCCGGAGGGCCCCATGGGCTGAAGTGGGAAGGGATCCAGCCCAAAGTGGGCTGGGGCGCCACTTCCCCCTAGGGCCCATGCGCCTAGGGTGGGGGAAACCCTAAAGGAAGAGTCCTAGGAGGGGAAGGCACCTCCTAGGTGCCTTGGGGAGGAGGGATTCCTCCCCTTGGCCGCATCCCCCTAGGAGATTAGATCTCCTAGGGCCGGCGCCCCCCCCCTTGGCCCTCCTATATATAGTGGGGAGATGGAGGACTTCTAACCCACGCCTTTGGTGCCTCCCTCTCCGTCTCCAACACCTCCTCCTCCTCCATAGTGCTTGGCGAAGCCCTGCCGGAGTACTGCAGCTCCATCACCACCACGCCGTCATGCTGCTGCTGGAGCCATCTTCCTCAACCTCTCCTTCCCTCTTGCTGAATCAAGAAGAAGGAGACGTTACGCTGACCGTACGTGTGTTGAACGCGGAGGTGCCGTCCGTTCGGCGCTAGGATCTCCGGTGATTTGGATCACGTCGAGTACGCCTTCCTCATCCCCGTTCTTTGAACGCTTCCGCGCGTGATCTACAAAGGTATGTAGATGCAATCCAATCACTCATTGCTAGATGAACTCCTAGATGGATCTTGGTGAAACCGTAGGAAATTTTTTGTTTTCTGCAACGTTCCCCAACAGAAATACCGTGATGTTAAGATGGAAAAGTGGAACAAGTCCAACCATATTGCGCTTCTCATCATGAAAGTGACAATATCGCCGGACATTTCTGAAGCACTCCCTAAGAAAGACACTGCTAAAGAATTCCTCACTGAAATGGAGGGCAATTTAAAGGCTCCGACAAAGTGTATGCTCATGAGCTTTTTGCTACGCTTCTTCAGAAATACACTATCGATGGAAATGTTAGGCAACACATACTAAGGGTGGTAAATGCTTACACCAAACTTAAGGCTTTGGAGTGTTCTTTAAGTGAAGCCATTCTTGTCATAATTATTCTTTAGTCTCTTCTAGAAGAGTTTGAACAAACTAAGGTCAACTATAACTCTCTAAAGGAAAAATGGCAACTCGCTGAGATGACCGCAAGGTCCAGGAGGAAGAGAGGATCATGAGGCAGAAGAAAGACCATGTTTTTCATGTTGGCTCTAAAAAGAGAAAGCATGACGGGCAAGGTTTCCCTAAGCCTCAGAAAAAGCAAGTCAAGAAAGAAGGCACTAAGCCATTCAACCCTAAGGCATTCAAGGGTAAAGAAGCCGGTAGTTCTTCTTCTGCTCTTAGCAGCTTCACTGCTAGAGAAAATGCTTGTAGCTTCTGCAAAGAGGAGGGACACTATCAAAGGGACTGCCCATGCTTTCTAAAATTGATGAACAAAAGAGGTATCGATGAAATTAGTTTTGTAGATGAATCTCTTTATGTCGATTTTTCTATAAAGTCATGGTGGATTGATTCAGGTGCAACTACTCACGTTGCTAACTCTATGCAGGGATTCGATACGATCCAAACTATAAGAGGAGGAACAAGAAAGCTTAAGGTTGCGAATGGAGTTGAGGACGATGTTGAAGTTGTGGGATCTCTCACGTTGGAGCTACACACTGGCCACTCCCTTAGATTGAATAATGTTATTTATGTGCCTACATTAAGTAGGAATTTGATTTCAGTTTCTTGTTTAGATGAAGATATGTATGAGTGCCATTTTGGCAAGAAACAATTTGCTTTGAACAAATGTAATAAGAATGTAGGCCCCGGTGTTAGACGAGGCCAACTATACATGTTATCTCTCAATAATGATTCAGTTATCCATGTGAGTGATGAAATTAATGTTGAGAAGAAATGGAAAGGAGTTAGTACTTCTTCGACATTGTGGCATTGTCGTTTGGGCCACATTTCGAGGGGGAGAATGGAACGCTTAGTTAAAAATGAAATACTCCTACCATTAGACTTCTCAGATGCAGACAAATGTGTCGACTGCATTAAAGGAAAATTCGCAAAAACAATTAAGAAAGGAGTAGTAAGAGCCACAAGGGTTTTAGAATTAATTCACACCGACATATGCGGACCCCTTAATGTTAAGTCTGTAGATGGTTTTGATTCATTCATTACATTCACAGATGAATTTTCCCGCTATGGATATATTTATCCCATACGTGACCGATCGGAAGCTTTGGAGAAATTCAAAGTCTATAAAGCTGAGGTTGAAAATCAACTGAACGCAAAAATTAAAGTTGTACGGTCTGATCGTGGGGGAGAGTATTATGGTAGGCATGCTCCTTATGGGCAGATTCCTGGACCTTTTGCCAAGTTCTTATCTGAAAATGGAATCATTGCTTAGTACTCAATGCCTGGTGAACCACAACAAAATGGTGTGGCCGAGCGTCGCAATAGCACCCTTATAAATATGGTGCGAAGCATGCTTAGTCATTCGAGTTTACCAGTAAGCCTTTGGATAGAGGCATTAAAAATATCCGCACACATACTAAATCTTGCTCCAACTAAGTTAGCACCAAACACACCTTACGAGATGTGGGTGGGAAAGAAACCAAGCTTGAATTACTTACGAGTGTGGGGTTGCCCTGCTGAAGCTAAAGTTTTCAATCCACAACTTAAGAAATTGGATCCAAAAAAAGTTAGTTGTTTCTTCGTTGGATACCCTCATAGGGGAAAGGGATATCATTTTTATTGTCCAAGTCACACCACCAAGTTTGTGGAGACTAGGCAAGCAGTACTTTTTGAGGATAATAAGGTCACAAATTTAAGGGAGGTCGATCTTGAGGAGAAGCGGGTTTGTGCACCATCCCCGATTATCCAAGAGATTGTTTTCCCAATACGAAGAAATGTGACATCTGATGATCCTGAATCTCATGGTTCAGTTTCTCAGTCAGCTGATGATCTGGAGACTAATAATGAAAATTCAAACACAAATGAGGACTACCAAGAAAATAATGATCCTCAAAATGATGATGTACCACCACCACCTCCTCCCGTGGGTAGACCACAACGTGAAAGGAAGAAAGCCATATCATATGACTATGTCACTTTCATGATTGAGGATATGAATGATATGGGAAAGGTGGAGGATCCAACCTCCTATAAGGAAGCCATTAAAAGCGAAAATTCGTCCAAGTGGTTAGTTACCATGGAAGACGAGCTAAAATCTATGGCCTCAAACGATGTTTGGGACTTAGTAGAAGTTCCCGATGGAGCTAAGAGAGTAGGCTGCAAGTGCATCTACAAAACCATGTATGATTCCAAAGGGAATGTCGAATGGTTCAAGGCAAGGCTAGTGGCAAAAGGGTATACACAGAGAGAAGGAATTGACTATAAGCAAACCTTCACTCCTGTGTCAACTAAGGATTCTTTCAGAATCATAATGGCATTAGTAGCTCATTACGACCTAGAACTACACCAAATGGATGTTAAAACAACATTTCTGAATGGTGACTTAAAAGAAAACGTTTACATGGCTCAACCAGAAGGTTTTGTTGTGGAAGGGAAGGAACATTTAGCATGTCGTCTAAAAGAAATCAATTTATGGGTTGAAGCAAGCTTCAAGAGAGTGGTACCTCAAGTTTGATAAAATTATCAAAACTTTTGGTTTCACCAAAAATGTTGTGGACAACTGCATATATGTTAAGTTTAAAGGAAGTAGGTTCACATTTTTATACGTTGATGACATATTGTTGGCATGTAGCGATAAGGATACGCTGCATGAGGCCAAGAATTTTCTGTCATCCAGTTTTGATATGAAAGATCTTGGTGAAGCCTTGTATGTCCTCGGCATCGAGATTCATCGAGATAGGTCCAGAGGAATGCTAGGACTATCTCAAAAGGCATACTTTGAGAGAGTACTGAAAAAATTCAATATGCATAAGTGCTCATCCTCACCTGCTCCTATAGTTAAGAGCGATAAGTTTGGGACATTTCAATGTCCGAGGAACCAATATGAAACTGATCAGATGAAGTCGGTTCCTTATGCTTCAGTTGTCGGAAGCATCATGTATTCTCAAGTTTGTACACGCCCAGATTTATGTTTTGTAACCGGGATGCTTGGCAGATACCAATCAAATCCAGGATCGGACCACTAGAAGGCCGCAAAGAAAGTCTTGCGTTATATGCAAGGAACTAAGGATTTCATGCTTACATATAAAAGAACTGATAACCTAGAAATGTTGGTTATTCAGACTCTGATTTTGCCGGGTGTGTGGATAGTAAGAGATCCACATCAGGTTATATATTCACACTCGCGGGAGGAGCTATATCGTGGAAAAGCTCCAAACAAACGTTAACTGCTGGATCTACGATGCAAGCAGAATTTGTAGCATGTTATGAGGCCACCGGGCAGGCTGTATGGCTAAAGAATTTTATTCCCAGACTTAAAGTGGTTGACAGCATATCTAAACCAATTTTATTATACTGCGATAATGAACCCACAGTTTTCTATACGAGTAACAATAGGTCAAGTGATGCTACCAAACACATTGACATAAAGTATCATGTTGTGAAAGATAGAATCCAGGATCAAACAATTGATGTTAAACATATAAGAACGAAGCATATGCTTGCGGATCCGCTAACAAAAGGCTTACCATCCAGTATTTTCCGTGAGCATGTTGCCGGCATGGGACTACCGGAAGCTTTAAGATTCTGGAATAAGAGGACCATTAAGATAAACCACTCCCCAATTAGCAAAATGTTTTCCATTTCGAAATAGGCGGGTGTGCTATAAGTGTTGAGGTTCCATGGCGTTTCGAGCTGTTGTAACACCTCACTTTGGTACATCATTCCTATGTAGAATGGGAGAATGAAGTTAAGCCTAACGATCAATGGAGAGAATGTTGGTTTGATCCGACAGCTTAAATAGACCAGTTAGATCTACTAGTCTAACAAAAAACAGGAAGGAAAGGTAACGTTAAAGAAAATGGCCCCACACACCAACGTACGTGGGCTTTTATCCCAACTGAGGCGCCCTGATCGGGGCACCCAAACCAACTGACGGTTTAGGTCCTCTGTCGCCAGTGCTAGATAAAAGGGGGGTACGGGAGAGGGTTGGCAGCCTGCGCGATCACAATTCTCGTACGGTTTTACTCCCCTCCCGATATTCTCTCACCCCATCCAATTAGGGGGAGCACTGCAGCGACGCGAAGACCTACTCCAGCCGCCGCTTCCGTCCTCGGACAATGTCGATGGTGTCCTGAGGGCAGCAGGACGTTGAGGAGGACTTCTACCTCGACTACGACACCCCTTCATCACGCCTGCATCGAGCAGGCGATCATGTCCACTTTTGTGACATGTAAAGAACCTCTAATCCCTTCTCTGTTCATGGTTATTGGGTGATCTAGATGCAATTTGATCCTGCTAATGGCATCCCATAGATGCATAATTAATCCAACAGCTGGGTGACTTTCAGGTGTGCAACACGGTACTTTGTTCGTGCTTGGGGCTCGGGGAGGAGGCCGGCAGGAGCTTCGGGAGGCCACCGTCAACAGGAACTTGGGGAGGCCGGCACCTCGAGGTTAGGTCGAACTAAATTTCCGCATCCACATAGACCTTCGTGTGCACGAGAGGCCACCGTTGCTGCAGACATCTCGGGGACAGGCGGCCGTGTCCAGGAGCTCCACCTCATCGTCATCCTCCTCCTCCTTGAAGTAATCGAGTCGGGATGCACGGAATCGAGCTGTCGGATAAGTTGTCGGGGCTCTTGAGATTGGCGCCACAGGGGATGTCTGCAAAGGCGGCGAGTATGGGGGCCGCCTGGACGAACTTGGCAAGGGAGCAGGTGTGCGGTGGGACTGCGAGATTCGAGTGTCAGACGTTGAGGTGATGCAAGGCCGGCGGCGGCGACCAGGACGCTGCGCGGCGAAGGGGCGTGAGCCGGTGGTGGCGGCACACAGCGGAGGGGCAGTGGCTGGTGGTGGCGGCGTGCTGGAGGCAAGGTCGTGGCTCGTCTGGGTGGGATTTTTCTTTTCTTTTCTGTTCCCCGTACCGTCTGGTTGACTTTTTTTTGAACATCAGTACAGACACAAGCGCTCATATACACATGCATACACTCACTCCTATGAACGCACACATGCACAACCTACCCCTATGAGCTCCTCCGAAAGACTGAGCCGACATATCATCTTGAAATTTATGAAGTCACCATAGGCGCCTCGTCGTCGACGGAACGTCTCCTCCCACTGAATGTGCATCGCCGGAAATCCTGAAATAAATCTAGAAATAAATGCGAGCAACAGGATTTGAACCCTGATGGGCTGGTGATACCACAGTCCCTCTAACCATCTGGTTAACTTGAACAATAGGAGTGCGGGTTGATTTCAGAAAAAGCCAGATATTGCAGAGACAAAATTTAGTACCATCTTGAATATGTTTTAAATTCAAACTGAAAGCGTAAAATTACGAAAATAAGCGTATTGTGACAGTGAACTCACGGAGTCAATCCTTACCTTATTATTACGGAAAGAAATTATACATTTACCAACTTTATATAGCTTACACGAAATGGAGCAATGCGGGTGACAATCTTCATGCAAGAGGTTGCCCGTCCTCGGGTAACTTATTCGAGCTAACGTTGCATACTTGCATTCATGCACTTGTTCATCTCTGTCTATCTATATGCGTGTGGCAATGTACTATTTAACTCATCTGCTCCGATTAGTAGTGACCAGCATCCTCGCTGTGATGACGATCGTGTTCGGAGTCATCAGCGCGGTTCTCTTGGCGCTGGTATGCACACATCGCACGCTAGATATTATGTCTCTGTCATTGTAACCTGCCAGATGGTATCTCTTTCTCACTCTAACCTTCGGCCAAGATTTCAAAATAAAAACTTTGGCAAAGCATAATCTAGTTGATAATAATATTGTTAATTCTTCTTAACGTTGTGCATTCATTCAGGCAGAAACATCATCAAGATGACCATGGCGAGTTCTCTACGTACCGGCAATCGCCGGCGATGACATGCGGCATGGTAGCAGCCGTGTTGGCATCGATGACGCAGATTCTTGCCAGCATGGCCATCTGCTGTTGTGGGGCGTGGCGGATAGCTAAGGGGGCCAAGCGCATTGCCGCGGTGGTCTTCTTCATCATCTCATGGTACATAAATAATTTGGTTATTCACAACTCGACATCCGGCTTGCTTTTTCTCGCTAATCGAGGAAAATATCATCATTAATATTAATGCTACAATTAATGCTAGTCTAATGCCGTGGTGTGCTAAGTGGTGGCGTGGCCCGAGAGCTTTAGAATTCATTGTTCTTTTATCATTTCTCTTAGAATTTGAAAACTGAACTTAAATACATAATCGATATCTACTTGGTGGCTTGTTCATTTAACTTGTATAATTAATATGGTCTCTACGCCATGCGTCTACACTTTCAGGGTCCTTGCGATCATAGCAGTGCTACTATTTCTGACAGGCGCCATGTTAGGGTTTGAAGGCTCTGCAAAGAAAACTGTTGGGAACGCTAGGATTGTCGGAGGTGTCGCAATTTTCGTGATTGCGATGTTTTTGTTTCTTGTAGTTGCCGCCCTTGAGGTTGCCTCATACCGCCTAGTTCGGAAGAAGGACCATTACTAAGCATACATTGGCAGTAATCCTCCTCTGGTGCCAACGACATCTAAAGACGGTTGCAACGCTATTGCTCCTGCACCGCCAAAGCAAGTCTAAGTTTAGCTCTGCCACCATGCAATGGTTGTCTTTGCCTTCCAAAGGAGGAGCGCTCTATACGGACCGTGGTAGGTGGAAGGCGTGTGCTTTGACCCATGCTACCATTTTGCGTGTTTTGTGTGTTTGTTACGGTTTCATTCAAATCATAAGAAAGAATTCAAAAGTTTATCTGCACTGCTTGAAACATATGTGCTTGTGAAGCTTTTTTGTATGTTACGAAAGCCATTTTAGGTGGTTGCCATCTGGACTCAAAATCATTAATCGGAATAAATGTCGTTACTCATGTGCGTCTCTTATCGCCATCAGAGTTTAGTTAGTTTCTTGTCACGGGAGGAGAAGGGTGGTTTGTGTGTTCGTGTGTTCTTCATGTATCCGGTTTTAAAATGGAATATTTGTTGAACCGGGTGTGGACCATTTACACCGTTACATGCCTCGCGTTAAAATCTTCAAAACTAGATCCGTTTTTATAGGCTTTAGTGAACTTCTTCAAGCGCAACTTGTACCCCTGTGCAGAACTAACTTGTGCTCCTCGAAACAAGATATGTGTACTTCACATGCTCGTTTAGTGTACTCGCGTGCAGCGCAAGATTGGCAGAATGACATGTACTTAAAAAGGGTCTTAGTTTATTTTAGAATTCCACAATGAAATACTCATTTTCGAGCAATTATACTACTCCAAACCAAAATAAAGAAGAAACCTCAAATTATTTTAGAAATAAAAGTAAGCTTCCTATTCTAATTCGAAGTAAAATCAAATTTTCTATTGTATTATATTATGGCTTGTCCTCGCAATGTGGCGCAACCTATGCGCTCCAGACATGAAGCACACTACGTTGCACATGTAACATATATCTGGCCATATACCGGGCCGGGCCGGGCCAACCCAACGTCTACGGGACAGGCCTGAGTTCGGCCCGGCTTACATTGATAGACTCTATAGATTCGGAAAAAAAAATTCGTGCCCATATTCGACACGGAATTGTTCGATACAACTTAGTATTAGCAAACCAACACACGATTTCAGTTCACGGACATTACAAACATTTAAGCACACAACTCATCCCACAAACTCATACTGCAATCTCAGAAGAGAAATGGACACCAGATTCTATGGGCAGCTAATTCTGTGGGCGGTTTCTTAGAAACTGATTCTGGAGAAACGAAAGCTGAAAAGAACTGACCCTTGAGGGCGAGGCAAAAGAACTGCAATGTCAATCCTAGAAACAAAAGCTGACCCTGAAATAAATTCAACATATATTTTGTTGGTTTTACTATTTTTCATTGACGAAAAATTGTTCACTTGGTTTGACTACCCATTCAGTTTGTTGAGATTGTTACTCATTCCTTTACAAGACTATTAGAGAAAATACGTAACGAAGGATATCAGAGGGGAAGGATGTTATTGTTGATATAGTGACTATAGAAGGTTATATGATCTAGATCCATCTATAAGCAATTTTGCACAATATTTCCAGTCTATGATCAAAAGTGGGCTTTCATGCCCTGTTGATTCCAAGAATGCTCTCTGAGTGTTCTTCAAAATAAAAAAGATATGTCATCCTCAATTCCTTTCCAGTAGATATCCTCAGGAAGTGATGGTTCTAATATCCTGTTACCCTGCCATATACTCAAGTAGTGATGTTAATAAGTAGCAATATAAATTAACAAGCACTTTGTGTTAGGTATTTGTCCTTTGTACAAGTTAAGCTTTGAAGTTTCATCTTATTCTCCAAATTTCAGTTTGTATTTCACATACTTGGGCCAAATCATCTCTATCATAGGATCTGTTCATCTAGAAGTTTATACTGTACATGTTAGATCACAAAAAACTTGAGTTGTATCTTCATAAATTGGAATATATATGCATATCCCGACAGACGTATCTGTAATTAGATTTTATTTCTATGCATGACTTCCGATTTTTTTATTCTAACTACTTTCATGATTATGTATTGGGTTACCATGTTACCATGTGTTACTTTTGGTATTACTTACATCAAATTTCCTATTGCAGATCATTTTTTTCAGTTGAGTGCAACAAATCTCTACTGCTAATAGGGGAGTTGGTAGTCCGGTACACATGGTTTATTTTCGTCTCCATGGTTTATTTCCACCTCCACCTCCCACCACCACCCCTCCACACTGGTTTTTTCACCCTCCCATTAAAAATCGAATTGACTAGTCGGACACTCCTTTTTTTTGTGCTTGCTTTGGCAGGTTCCAATTCAATTCAATCACGTAAATATTTCGTAATTAAGAATTTATAAATTACACCATATATGTGAGATTGTCTTTCTAAAAGACAGACAGAAGGACATCAATTAGAGAGCAAATTAATTCCATGCTTATATTAGATAGAACATCAATTACACGTCAATTTTGTGATTGCATTGACGCTATATATGGTATGATATTAATTGTAGGCTAAACATGTTGAGCGCTTATGGACCAATCTAGGTCGTTGGATTGATACGGTTCGATGACCGAGATTAAATGGATATGCCTTTTGAGTCTTTTTATATCGAGAGAGGAAATTAATTGCATGCTTGTATGTGCATTGTTATGTTAGCCGTGGCGACACACGGAAATTTAGCAAGTTCTCAGGTTATCTCTAAAATATTGATTTTAATGATAGTTCTTTGGATTTCATATAGTCAAGTAAACCAAATTCTAATGGGTTCTCTTAAAATATAGCTTTTACCAATAGTTTTCTATATTTCACTAACTTTTCTCTCTTGTGCTTTGTATTGCCAAATTTACTCAATATATGTTGAGTTCAATAAAAATCCTGCAACGGTTTGACTATTCCCAGGCGAACCAGTGAGGCGCGACGGCATGCTTCCCACAGTCGCACTACCTGCTAGTTAAGCGAAGCACTCATCTTTATTTAGTTGCCATGGAAGCAATTTGACGGAAACAAATAAAAAAAATAGAATCCGAAACAAAAAGGTTAACTGGACGAAGAAAATTAAAATTTTGGATTCAAGGCAGTCGTTCACACTGCCATTCCATTTCGGAAGTAAGCACTCCCACGCTTGAAATCTGTGTAGCAACTACGCTATATGTACGACAGATATCATCCGACAGGTGTATGGTATACGTTGATTTGAGGAAGAAGTTGTTTGAAAACAAACTAATCATAACTAATGCCAAATCCTGCACGCAAGCTGTCTCACAAACTGCACATTTGACTGGAGCGTTGCACGGTCCTGGTGAAAGCAATCATATTTTCGGCCTAGATGTAGTCCGATGGGAAGCAACCGATCCCTAGAATCGCCCTATGCCATCAGCGTTAACCACCCCAAATCTTTATTAATTAATTAATACCAATAAGAGGAAGGTTATTATCAGCTCACGTGATATATGCAGTAAGCAATAAAAACAAACCAAAAAGGTTGACATCAAAATATTTCCTAAATTGCATATCCAGGATATATTTCCATACTACAGATAACACTTGTGCTTCTCTATAAATCCACGCTCTGAACTTGTAGAGCGTGCATTGCTTCCTCTCACACAACCTTATAGCCACTAGACCCGATATTAAGCCCAAAGCTAGTGTTCTGTACTTCCTCTCTTTGGCCGATCATGGCTTTCAAGATCACCGTCCTGGTATTGGTATTGGCGCTGCTCCTTACGTCTTTCGGTATGATTCTTCAAGATCTAAATTTGTAGTTTCTGTAAGGTATGTTCTATAGTACCTCTTAT
>NC_041388.1:10452195-10465633 GCF_002162155.2 Triticum dicoccoides
ATGTTGGTGCAAGCAGGGAATTGCATTGGGAGGCGCCCCCAGCCAGAATTCGGGCCTGCGGCAGCCAAGTCTGTGCCGAGACATGCGTCGATAATGGCTATTGTGGCGGGATTTGTGACGAATCTATTTGCAAGTGCGTCCTCTGCAAATCACTCCACGCCGGCACTGAAAACAGAGAATCCTAATCTAAGGTGGATCAATAAACAAATAATCGATCCTCTCTTTTTCTTATTGTCCGAGACAATATTGTTCTTTGTCTCTTTTTAGCAGATTATTATTCGAGGAGATCTGATGTTTTTATTGTCGTGAGATTACATTGGCTCGGTGGATTAATCATGATCGTTGATTGTCCGAATCGGAGTTTGTGTGTATCAGATATGTACGAGTATGAAGCTAGTGGTACATATGTTTATGCAACATAAAATACACACTAATAATATCAGGTAACCAGGTTTTGATCCAATGATCGGACACAATAAGCAAATCTGTATTATTACCTACTCCTTCTATTCCAATGAATAAGGCGCACACGCGTCCCAAAACTAACTTTGACAAAAACTAGACTGACCAAATGTATCTTATATGTCATAAAAGTTATGCTGCTGAATTCAAATCCGAAAGAACTTTTCATTGGTATATTTTTTTCAGTCACAAATATATATATTATTGATGTAATTTACGGTCAAAGTGTCTGGGGCACCTTGTTCTGGATCCAGCCCGTTAATGTATTTTCTTCTTGCAAATAATCACTATTACATTCCAAATATTTTCCTTTCCATTTACTGCTTGCATGCACTAGTACCTCTACAGTCATTCATTTCTCTACTACTAATGAAGGAGTCCGTAGGTCGTTTGGTTGGTTTGCACGTAGTCATTAATGCAAAAATAGTTTGGAAACCGAGTCCCGAATCAATTAACAAATCAAATGTTAATTATGGTTGCAAGTAATTTGATTCATTTAAATAAGAATTTTTCACACGGAAACAATTTTAAAACCGAGCCATTAATGCAATTAATTCATTAGACATACATTTAATTAGCCCTGTAGATAATTGGAGGTAGAATATTATTACAATTTGGTAGGCAATTAATTAATCAGGTAGGTAATTAATTCAGCCTTCTGATAATTAGGCATGTAGTTAATTTATCCCGCAATTATTAAATAGGCAAACAGTTAATCGTGTCCAACAATTTGAAAGCGTTCGCTGGTGAGGATGGCCAGCAGGCTCTCACCGACTGTCAGTGGGCCTTCAGCGACATCACCGACCAGTGCTTTCGAATGTGGACAATGACCACCACGTGCTTTCCATGTGGGCGACCAAGCGGTCGGTAAGATGGATGATTACAATGCTCTGTAGGATGTCCATGCACTCACAGTTGTCAAACATTCGCAGGTGAGGTCAACAGGTGCTCGAGGAAAACCAAGCACTGACGATAGAAAGTTTTGACTGTCACTTCGAAGACGACGGTGAAAATAGTTTGGAAAAATGCCAAAACAATAATCAAGCCATTAATGTAATTAATTACCATATTGTTAATTATTTATGCAATTAATTATGTCCATTTCAAAAGGATTTCTTTACCATGGAATCAATTTGAATACTAAGTTATTAATGAAATTAATTAATTACACTGATAGTTAATTAAGCATTTAGATAATTAGAAATAGGGATCTCTACTCCTAAAGGGGGAGTTGGTAGCTTCTCATCACTGGTTTATTTTTGTCTCATTTTTTACGCCTCACCTCTCATCACTCCCTGCCACAGAATTTCCTTTCTCCAATTAAAAATCCACATCCCATTAAAGGGGAGATATGGTTTTGTGCTTACTTTGGTAGGTGCTGAGTCAGAAATAATAGATAAATAAGGATTCGAAAATCATACCATACATCTGCGATCACCTCCCTAGAAGAGAGACAAAAGATTTTTCTCGATAACCTTCCAAAAAAATAGATATTTCTCAAAAAACAAATGGCTAATACCGCATTATGTCATTTATTATTAACATTATCTCTATTATTAATTGACAATCATAAGTTTCCTAACAAAATTTAAAAAAAATCTTATGGGAGTAAGCATCCAAGCGCCCCTGCAGAGGGACGCCGTGCCCGGGCCTGACGCTGATGCATGGCGTCAAGGATTTCCATGGCGGGAGCATGGCGTCGAGGATGGCCTTGGAGGAAGGCGGGTCATCAGACCGCCAGGTACATGTGTTTGTGGACGCGATCATATTATATTTCTTGTCAGTCATACAGATAGCCCGCCAGGATATTTTCTCAAATCAACCGTACCATTCAAATGTCAAGAAATTCGAAGTAGGGATTTTCCCCAATTAGCCAAATAATTAATTGATTTAATTGGAAGCTAATTAGGCATGCATGGAGTTAGATAGACAGTTAGTCGCGCTAAATCATTTTGAAATCACTCATGGGCAAGGACGGTCAAGAGGCTCTCAGCATCGTCGAGCACCATAGACAACAGCCACCATATGCGCTCGCGACATGGGCAACCAAGCGTTCACCAAGAGTATGACGACCATGCTCTGCAGTATGTCCACACGCTGACGGTTGCTGAAACATTCGCAGGTGAGGACAACACGACACTACAATGGCCAGGTGGTTCATTCTGTGTAGAAAGAAAGAGTATTCCAAGAATAAGAAGGAAAAAAGAATTAAAGCGGCCAAATGATCCATTGTGTTGGAGAAGAAAACAATGTTCTAGAAAATAAAGCGAAAAAAGAAAGGAAGAGTATTCTATAAAAAAAGTAGGATCAAGAACTAAGACTAGCGCAGAAGGAGGAAGAAGAAGATGAGACGTCACTGACGAACACACTGATGTTGATTGGTGTTGGTTGGCACCAACGAAGATTGACGAAGAGGCTAGAAATAAAAGATGTAGGGAAGGACGAGGAAGAGGAGAACGATAAGTACTTCTAGCAATGAGTGTTGTGTAGGCTAGAGGTGGAGCTTATTGGAGACGAGGAATATGTTCAAGTTGCCACTCACTTTACAAGTCGGTCTTAATTTGCAAAGTTGAATGGACTTTGAGAATTATCTCTATAGTTATTTGTTATTTTGTGTTGATAGTATATGTTAGCTCTACCCGCTCTATTATATTGTAAATATAAAAAATTTCATACATGTTGCAACACACGATGAAAGTGAGGTGAACATCATCTGGTTCTAAAGGTGAGGGCTCAAGTGAGAAATGTCCCGGTATGATGAAAAAACGAGTAGGAAATGGAGGGTCTGATAGGAAAAAAAAGGAAGGGTATGCTGTGGAGTGGGGTTTTTGCTGTTGGGTCTGCATGTTGGAGATAACATGGAGAATAGTCTAGACATCCATATTTCTCCCCATATATGATATGGATTTGGGGAGCCTGGACTTTCCACACGGTTGAATTCTGGGAGCCTACTAGGCACTCGTCTAATGTCGGGACACGCCCGAACGTATGAGCGAGAAATGAGCTTCGACCTTGAAAACAACCCTAACTATGTATATGCATTATAGCCCATAGCAACGCATGGGCATTCTACTAGTCAGATTAGTTTCCAAAAGAGTCGCATACTACTCCCTCCATCCCAAATTACTTGTCGCAGAAATGGTTGTATCTAGACATATTTTTAGTTTTAGATACATCAATTTTATACATTTCTGAGGTAAATAATTCGGGATGGAGGGAGTATTGTTTACTCATGCACTAGTACCTCCATGACCATTATTTGGAGATTAGTTTCCAAGAAAATGGTATTGACTCTTTAATAAACAATTTCTTTCCTTAAACAATTCTACTAGTCTTGTTAAAAATAGTCTGAACACCCATACTTGTGTACGTATATACCCAATGATTTGTTTTAGATTTTATAAGATACATACATAGTCCAAGATACTTTTAAGTGCATACTCAAGTCCCCGTAAAAAAACAGTACATAATCAAGATATTTCTCTGTATGTACATACCTTGATGTGAAATTTATTGGTATACGCCCATAAATGTCACTACCTTTTAATAAGTGGATACATGGACGATCTATGAACATCTATACAACAGACCTGATAGAGATGTAACTGAGGTATGATACTCTAGGAATATAATAACAAAATTATACAGAGGAAAAAGACTATAGCCATACATACCTTAGTGTTTTCAAATTTTATAATAATTTAGATCAATCATATTGTATAATTGTTATTATAATAGGTATCAGGTGCTCGTATTTGCATATGTTGTCATACATACCTATCCAATGTATGATACCTGGCAGGGCCGGGCCCATAGTTGTACAAACTGTGCGGCCCGCACAGGGCCCATAGAGTTTGGGGGGCCCCAAAAATTTTACAGGCCTATATATTTATTTTCCCAGGCATGGGCATTGGGCCGCTCGGCGCTGGCACTTCAAGCCTCGACCGTACAGGTTATGACGCAGGTTATAATTTCCCAGGCTGCCTCCTCGATCGGCTATGCCCTCGATGCCTCGATCGCGGGACGCAGGTTATGACTCGACGGGAAAGGAAACCGAACGGCGAACCAGGAGGCAGGGATCGACCGCATCCAGAGGAAACCAAACAGCGCGGGATCTTGGTTCGCATCTAGATCCGGCGACGACGCGATGGGCGACACGGCAACAGGTACATCAATTACCCAGTCAAAGAAAAACAGGTACATGAATTACAGCCCTCATTGGTTCGCATCCATGATCCATCGATTATTCATCTCGTAGTCTCCTGATCTCGGGTTCTCAGAGAGGAATTTTTGATCATATACTTGTTGGCTGTCTTTTGACGCCTCTCCTACATGTATTGAGAGAGTATCTAGTGTTATCTGCTAGCTAGCTATTGTGATTCTGTCATTCTAGTTACTGTGATCCGATGATATACCTATTGTGATTCTAGCTATCTACTAGCTAGCTATTGTGTTAGCAATACGGTATATACCTAGTTATTGTGATTCGGGTTGTCAGGGAGCAAAATTGTTTCTTATACACTGTATATATACGTTGGACAGCCCTCATTATACTCCTAATTCTACTCCTATAAATTGTTTCTTATATACTGTATATACGTTGGACAGCCCTCATTGTACTCTTAATTCTGTTCCTATTATCCAAATTACTTTCGGCAGGGATCATTAGACAGATAGATGGGTTATTTCCTCCTCAGTTAAATATCATAGTATAGCAGTTCAATCGGACAGAAGACATGACTAGTTGAGTTAGACGGTTCGTCTAATTACCAAATATTGACGCTTAATCTCCAATTGATATCTGCTGCCGTATGAATAGGTATGATTTTCTATATAACCAGTTATTATGTAAGACATTATATCATAATTGCTCGTTAGTTCATTTTAGTGAGATAGGGCCTCACTTTTTAGTTTCGCACAGAGCCTCCAATTTTGCCAGCCCGGCCCTGATACCTGGTATATCTTATACCTAATGTATGATACCCATGGTATCCTTACCCAACGACGATAACCCATGTCTCCTCGTAATAATAAAACATGTCACCGCTTAGGTATTCAGGTATCTAAATACTGACCGACGAGGTGCAACGTCCAATCCTATATGCAATTGTGGGTATGTAATTCATACAGTGCGTACCTACGTGGTTGTTATATACTCCATAGATATCTGTTCGGTATAATTCATATGACCCCCCTGGTAATGTTACTTTTTTTTCCTAAAAGAAACTAATATGGCGTGGGGGCTAGACTTCCTAATGGCTGCTTTTATAACAAAATGGTGGTGAACTGCCAATATATATACTATCAGGCACCATGATTACACTATTGTTTGCCACAAAGTAAAATGAGCAAATGAGTTCAGGGTGGTTTGTCAGAACATATCCATTAAGACCCTTTTAGATTATAAAAGTGAATTAAATAGCCATGCATCATAACTGAGCTCTTTTAACTGGAAGTGCTTTGGTGCTTCAGAATCGAGAAATAAGGGATCGAGTCACTCCCGGACGCTCTCAGAGCTCAGCGATCGTGGACCGTCGGATGTGTTTGCTTGATGCGTTTCCGACCCTTGGATCTCTCTCCCGGACGATTTGGACCGCCGGATGGAGCCTGCGACACTATTGCAATGAACAGTTTAGCTCACCACCAGAAATATCTTGTGCCACCGCCATTATTCTCGTGCCCCGCCGAGGGTATTTTCGTAATTTTGCTATGAGGTATATAAACCCAACGCCCATCCGTTTCTCCCCAATCAGCTTCTACTCTTCCTGTTTAGCCGCGGCCGCCTCCCCTTCCACCATGGCCGCCGCCCCCTCCCCTTCCACCGTGGCCGCCGCCCCCTATTGCCCGACGGCAAGCCCGCCCTCCCATCCCCCTTTCCTCTGGTTGCCCTCACGCACTGCATCGCCTCCTGGTCGCCCTCTCTCTCTCTCTGTATTCCCCCCTGCCGCCACCACCACGGCCAACTCCGGCGAGGTCGGTCGCCATACAGCACATCCACAAGCTCATCTCGTGACATTGTTCCTTCTCCACCGCGTTGACCCGACGCGCCCCCCCTCAACGCGCGGCCCCGGCTAACCCTAGTGCCACGGTCGCCGGTCCACGGCGTCGCCATCAACGCCGGCGCTGCGCCTGCACCTCCGGTTGGTCCTCCCCGACCCCGCCCAAACTTTCGCGCACTGCATCGCCTCCTGGTCGTTGTCCAGGCGTCGCCATCGACTGGAGGAGCGCGGGACCGTCGTCCTCGCGTTCGTGCACCTCCAGGAAGAAGACTGCTCGAGGTGAGACGCCTCGGATCCGTCGTGCGAAGGTGAAGGTGAGTGCCCTCTCCACTTCCACCATTTCCCCCCTCTCTCTCTGTTTTGATCCCTTTTTTCTGCAGCTTGACATACAGGTTAGTGTATGTGTGTGTGCAGCAGCTCCAGAGGGACGAACGTCAAGGTAGCCACTGCTCCATAGGTATGAATCGGTTCCCTAGCCTCTTATGAGCCCTACTTTTCATCGAGCAAGGTTGGCTGCTAAGTTTATGTTATTTGATGCCTCTGGTTCTTTCATGTATGTAAGAGATACTATTTAGTTGTCTGCATTTATCTTATTCGGTTCAGTTTGGTGTGCTTATCAATGGGTTGATTCAAGATAATTTGTGATTCTGCTATCTAATTGATTGGTATATATATGTTTTTTTAATATGAATCACTTTATGCAGAAGATCTGAGTTCAGAAAGATTGCATGACACCACATACATTTGATATTTTTTTTATCATGGCATGGGTTTGGTGTGACTGATTCCATTAACCGTGTTGCAGCTGGTCTGGGATATGAGTACAACCCTTGATTCGTGCCGCCTGTTTTCTCTGCCGAAGTCTTGGTTGCGTGGATGTGGCAATGGTCGAAGGGTCGTCACCAGGGTGGCACCGGCGCCTCCCTTCCCTCTCCCCTGGAGCTGGAAGGTACCGTCTCGGGCTTCCCAGATCTGTTGGATCAAAAATTGTGGGTGATGGAATCAAAATTTGTTGGATCAGAAATTGCGGTTGATGGAATCAAAACTTGGATGTGATCAAATTAGGTATTGCTTGAGCTGAAAGTTGAATGTTTGTCGACTTGATTTGTAGTGGATCGGGTGGTATAGTTTACATATTTGAAAATGTTGTTGAATTTTCAGAGAGGACCATGGCATACTGATTACTGAAAGGAATATGTGAGTTCCTGCAAGATGCGTCTCCAACATTTCTTGTGCAGGTCAGTTCCTACTCATATTTCCCCCTTGCATAGTGACTTTAGGAACATTAATATCATCATTGGCCTATGAATTTATCACATAATTCCCTGCTTTACAGTTCTGGTGTACATCCTTTTTAAATATTTTTGTTTTTTGAAACCTCAAAACAGTAGTTTAAATTCTTTTCCATGAATCTGCGTGTTGCTGCCTTGGTGATGGTAATTAGTCATGGATAGTTGTCATTCTAAAGTTCCTTGGTTCAGATATGTGCGGTTTGGCAATGATTTTGCTTGTTTTCTTCCTGTTTAAAATATACCATTAACTGTAGGAACCTGCTATTGAGTTGTTTTACTGGCTTAATTTGGTCTCTCTGCAGCATCCAACAGCTCTGTATCTGAAGATTGTCACCATTTCTATATACTACGTACTTGTCGCTATGTAATAAAACCATACATCTAGCCGCTGCCCATGGGATATTCCCAGTCACCAATCTTGGTTATGCTTGAATTATGCACCAGATATTCCCAGTCACCAATCTTGGTTATGTGAACACTCCTTGACCTATTATTTAAATGAAATCATCCTGAAATTCCTGTTCTCATTAAGCCATCATACCAAGAGGAAAAAATGTTTTTAATTGGCAGGGTTAGGGACCTCTGAAGTAAGATCCTAGGCCGTAGTTCTGTTTTCGTGTCTCTTACAAAATTACGAAAAAGTTGGTTATAACAGCAAAGGATCAATGCTTTGTATTTTATAGTGGTGCGACTTACAGTCAATAAATTCAAGTCCCACATGTCGCTCATCTGCTGCTACAATTAGACTACATGTGTTTGGCTAGAGAGAAGTTCAAAAGGTATATCGGTCTCACAAGGATATGCTGCTACAATTAGACTCTGCCAATCTATGAATATGTTGCTTCAAATCTGCATTTATCTCTCTGCAGTATGCTCATTTGCTATATAGTTTTGAAGTTTACATATCATGTATATTTATTACCATATCCTGCTCAAACCTTTGGGCGTTCTTTGAAAGAATATTTTTTTTTCTATCGCAGCTTTCTCCTGGAACCGTTGTTATGAACCAATCAACTCTTTGAGAATTAAAGGTCTGCCAATATACTCGACTACTATTCTCGTGTTGCTTTGCTATCTACTATTTTCATACCTGATTTGGCTTGCTTGTGGTGCCTTCTATTGTATAGATGCGTTGTTATGAACCATTGTTTGGACTGCATCCCTAATATACACTACTAGGGAAAAGCCTAGCAGCAGCGTGGGTTTTAGGCCTATCAGCAGCGCGGGCACCTGCGCTACCAATAAGGCGCTACAGCTAATAGTTAGTAGTAGCGTGGGTTAAACCCGCGCTACTACTAACTTTGTTAGTAGTAGCGTGTGCCACCCACGCTACTGCTATTACGTACACGCCCTACTACTAATGAAATAGCAGTAGCGTGGGTTAACAACCAACTACTAGTATCATTTATACTAGTAGCGCTCAGTTTCCTCCCCACGCCACTACTAACTTATTAGAAATTAAAAAAAATAAACCAGTACACATTATTACACCAGCATTAGAACACATCCAGTAAGAGCATACATAATTGACATGGGTCCTATTTCATGGTTAACTGGACACCTAAGCCAATAAATGAGCCAAAACCCCATCATTATGCATTGGTACTCACGATTGACCACTTCAAAGAACATGCAAGTATGTATGCCATTAACAATTGCAAACATGAGTTTCTTTGTATCTATTATCACACAGTTCCTCATTCTACCTGTTCTCACTCCAATAATAAGAAAAATGAAAAGGAAAAATAGAGATAATCTGCCGCAATTGCACTTCGGTGTCATGGATTCCGTCTGCCGCTTCAACATCTCATTATCCTGCAGCAATGGAAATTTTCCCAAAATTACCTTTTGCAACAACATAAAATTGCATTGAGATTTCAGAATTAAACATAGGCATATCTCATAGTTTAAAACAAAGGCACTCAACGGAAAAGTGCATAAATTGAGAGAAAACCTTTGGCTAGAATAGCAACACAGCACAGGAGCTACGTTCGGTGGCGGAGCTCACTAATCGGTGGAGAAGGTCGAACTACCAAGTACGTAGCAGCACGACACAGGAGCACCTATGTTAATGCTGCCCACATAGTTGATTTAACTCTTACTAGTTCTTACTTGTTCTTACTAAATTTACCAAGTAATAACTATAATAATAAACGTGTCCAGGCCTCTTTTTTGGACTTAGGACTCCACATACTGCAGCCTATATGCTGTAAGCAGTTTGCGTCACTACTAAAACAGAACTGAGGTAGAGAGTTTGGTGATGATCATATTAAGTTTAACCAACATTTCACAATTCACATTAGCAAAGATTAAACAAAATCATATGACAGCCCTATCAATTCCTGCTTAACACTTGGAACAAAAAGCATCAAGATAGAACTCAGGAATCAGTAAGTCAGTAAGTTTATCATCGATCATATTCGAAACATATCATACGCATCTTACATATTACAATGAAAGTCTGCATTATGCAAATCAACGGCCTAGGTGGATAACGATCTAGGACAGAATATGATTGAGCACTAGGAGCAAACACGCTGTAATTTTGAAGAACAGAGCAGTGTTCAAGTCCCCAACAGACCACAATCCCAGACAGGAATAGCGTTGTTCT
The DNA here is from genome assembly GCF_002162155.2 of Triticum dicoccoides. NCBI lineage: Eukaryota > Viridiplantae > Streptophyta > Magnoliopsida > Poales > Poaceae > Triticum > Triticum dicoccoides. The sequence continues at coordinate 10,462,560 of NC_041388.1, forward strand.
TTCTTCAAATTACCATACACGGGGAAACAATGACAAGACTGGTTTGTTTTAAAAAAAAGGAAGAGGATGATTAAGTGGTTTTACTTCAGACCAACAACATGTCAAACAAATCACTCTACCAAGGGTACAACTATGAGGTAGGTTGCACCAAACTCTCATCGGAGAGAGGAATAAAAAACGAGAGAGAGAGAGAGAGAGAGGGAGAGAGAGAGAGAGGACCTTCTATCGTGTGGGCAGTAGCAGGGTCGGAGCAGCCACTCGCCTCGTCGTCCTCCTATCATAGCAGCAGATTTCTGCTTGACAAGTAGGGATGGCACCCGCAGGGTATGGGTACGGGTGGAGCCACCCCATACCCTTACCCATCCACCCTGAACTTACCCATCACCCATACGCATATCCGTCAAGGGTACAATTTTTTCCCATACCCGTCACCCAATAGGGTATATGGGTACCCGCGGGTCAAAATACCCGCGTTTACAACACATCAGTTGAGTAGAAAATAGTTGTAAAAGCAACATATAATCATAAATTACTAATAGCAACACATTTTAAACAACCATGTACAACAACATATTGTAACAACAACACATTCTCATAAACAAAAATACTTGCCTATAAAGTGAAACATAAAAATGTTAAACACCAACACATAATCATAAATAACAACACATAGGATGCACTTGAAGTTCACAAAATCATGATAAATTGTAGAGATAATTTGACTACACATTATAGTTTTAACCTAGTGCGATTAGGAGGGGAAAATTAATACATTAGGATATTAAAGGAAACCCACTTGTCAACATTTTACATGGGTACATGGGTACGCGGGCATGTGTTATACGATCCCATACCCGTACCCTCTCTGCCCGATGGATATGATATTTTCCCATTTAAGTACCCATGGGTAAAGTTTTGTCCCCTACCCTTACCCTAATAGGGTTTTTACCCGCAGGGTACGCGGGTAATGGGTACCCATTGCCATCCCTATTGACAAGCAGATAGGAGCACAAAACGCACGCATCAGGTGGCGTCAAGCACATGGCTGCATGTATAACAAAAGGAAAGGCAACTCTCTTCATTTTTCAGTTTCTAAACTAAATACAAAATGATTGTGAAATCTTAGGCATAACCAAAGGAAAGCAGATTCGCAAAATCACTTGAACTTGCTTATACTACACATACAAAGTCCATTTTTTTTACTGTTAATATTGATGTTATAACATGTTCAGTTATAAAGATGCAAACTGCACTAGAGTGATTTCAAATCTTGCCACCAGCATGAGTCGAGTTGAGTTGCTAACTAACGAAAGACAAGCACAATGCATATACAAGGTAAATTTTGTAAATACAGGTGGCCAACGTAATTTATTCAGTTTGAAACTTGAGGTGTTGCAAAGTATTGTGCTTCATTTGTTCAAGAATACAGGTAAGTTGGATTGCAAGACCTCTCCTCTTCTCCTCTCTGAAAAAATAATTACTTGCTGTGGTGCAGCAAGAAATCGGAGGAAGGAGACGAACAGAGGGTAAGGGGGAGAAGAGAAATGCTTACCTTTCCCCACTTTGGAGGAGAACCATTGAATATGTATGAGCATTCAGGGGCCGACCAGTTTGGTGAACGCAGCCCCTATCACCACACCAGCTCCAAGTGCAACTGATGCCCAGCAGGTTGTTGGGCTACCTGTATAAAATAACACAAGTCACAAACATGCATTAGACCATAGATTTAGTGACAGTTACTTCACGAAGTGTAAATTTGAGTTCTTCTCAAAGTGTTTCTTTCGGCATATGCCAACTCTGAATAATTAACAAGTAAATAAGATTATAAAATTTGAGAACATTCAAGAAAAATGCATGAATAATTGCTAGGCAAACTAATAATTATGGATTATCGGATGGAAAACAGACAATTCACATAGCCAAATAACTTTTTTAATAGTTCCCTTACCAACATCAGATACACAGTAACAAGTAGCATTGCTTACTTTATAGAACTTGTGAAATCAAACTCATTTTGGATACAAATAAAAGGACTCCAAGTTATTCAACAGAATATGATACAGGGAAACAGTTTGAGATTAGCTGATAACAAGCATCACATAGACATCAATGGACAAGCCCCTAAAGTTCGAGAATGAAACTGACTTAGGACTCCACATACTGCAGCCTATATGGTGTAAGCAGTTTGCCTAGCAATTATTCATGCATTTTTCTTGAATACCACAATCCCAATCAGACAAAGCGTTGTTCTTTCTCTAAAAAAATACCAGACACGAGGAAATGATGGTAAGACTGAATTATTTTCAGAACCATGATTCACCATTACCATTCCGAGAGCATGACTAACACCAGGAAAGCATTGTTCACACCAATAAAATCACAAACAAAAGTTTCCCTGGCTAACAGTCAAAGCCATCACATAGCCTAGCCCAATTCAAGCACGTCCTACTATTCATACACTGGCTGACGAATCAATTGAAATGAGACTCTGGCCTCTGCAGAATACAAACATACAGGAAATAAAACGTAAGCGATTTTTTGCTTAGAATCATCGGAATCTCAGAGCACTTGACGCAAATTTGGGGCTCCAATCGCGCAGGAAAAAATCAATCTACAGCACCCTAAAGCAGGGCATGCACATCACTAACGTTCCCAAATGTTTTTGCCTGGAGGAGCGCGCCCTACCTATGCAGCTAGGGAATCCCTCATCAGATTAGGCCAATCAAGATGGAACACGAGCATTATTTTTGCGCAACCCTAGATCATGAGATACCCATGGAGGCGCGGCGAACAGATCTCGTGATGCAGCGAGGGGAATGGAGAGGTGAGGCGGAGGGGGTTGGGGGCTTACGGAAGAGGATGAGGCCTCCGAAGGCGCCGGCGAGGGAGGAGTAGGCGACGCGGCGGATGGAGAGGTCGAGGCAGGCGTCCCACTTGGCGTCGAGGTCGTACCGCGGCGGGATAACGGACCTGGTGGGCGGGGACGGCTTCGTTGCCGGCACCGGGGCCGGGGCGGGGGCGGGCAGCGGCGCGAGACGAGGAGCGGCGGGCGCGCGGCCGCCGGCGTGGCGCAC
>NC_041388.1:10465896-10475911 GCF_002162155.2 Triticum dicoccoides
GCGGGGGTATGGGGGCGGACGGACGGAGGAGAGGAGGTGGAAGGGAGGCCGGCGGCGAGTGGGTTGGGACAGGAGAGGAGGTTGGGGATCTGAATCGGGCTGCATTTTTTTGAGACAGACGGGGGGTGGGTGGTGTGGGACGGTTGGTGGGGTGGGAGGTGGTGGTGGGGTGGGAGTGTGGATCGGACCGGGGTGGACACGCTTAGTAGTAGCGTGGGGGTCTTACCTGCGCTATTACTACTTACTTAGTAGTAGCGCCATTTTATACCCCTCGCTACTACTATGGCCTATCCCGGGGGCATTGTTGGAGACCATTTAGTAGCAGCGCGGGTTTATACCCCTCGCTACTACTATCAACTTAGTAGTAGCGCGGTTTTTATACCCCTCGCTACTACTAATTAGCAGTAGCGCCCATTTTTAAACCGCGCTACTGATAAACTTCTGTGTATAAGATTTTCCCTAGTAGTGATAAAATATCAAGTATTTGTAATGCTATCTTGTTATGCAAACTTTACTTAGACTTTTGATGACTTGGTGCATTTAGTTTACGTCGCCACACAGATTTGGTAGTAGCCATCAACCATCATGTCTTCTGGCCTGCAGCTTGCCAACCTCGCATGTTCGAACTTCGAACCCAAGACGCCACTGCTTCTTCTAGGTCCCGCAGCTTGATCCCGCCAAGGTAACCATCTGTCCTCTCCCATATTGGACAAATTTTGTAGGTTAAGTAATGAGATTTTATTCTTGGTGTTGTTGAGGAAGTCTTTGGCGTCTTGGCATGTAGTTTTAGTGACATGTGGTTATAATTAGTCAGCCGAGTAACCCACATAGGCTGTTAATCTGAAGTCAAATTACACATTACTTTTCAATTTTTTCTTCTAGGGATTATTGAGTACCCTGTACTTATCTCTGCATCTATTCTCGGTGTCATTTTCTGAATTTGGTAAGGTGCATATTTTTTGGCAAATAGAGCAGGCTGGAGGAGGAAGCAGAGAGGGAGATGGGAGAGGGAGAGGAGATCTCGGCCTGCACACTGCACCTCACGTCTCCCACAAGCTACAACAACGGGAGAACCGTATACACAACATCCTTCTCAAAGCCTGCAGCTACTGGCTCCCCAAGCAATGCCAACCTGCAGCAACAAGGTGAGCTACGCTCTCTTTATGTAATACATATTTCATTCTATTATGTCCCTCTCTTTAATCTTCCGATAGTGAATAGGTTGGATTATAATAGAAATAGCTGATTTGATTATCCCTTGAAAGAAATATCTCCTATGCAGTCCTAAGGTGAAGTAAACAATGGGTTTTTGGGACAAAGCAAAGAGCATCATAAATGAAAAATAAATAAAATTGTGTCTAAACAATCACACTATTTCTATTACCATCTAACCGATGCTCTTTTCATTATCTGATGAATGAGATAGAATAGTTGTAGCTGCTTAATTCATTTGTGATCAATCATGGTTTGTCATTTTTCGTTGCAGGCACCTGTTTCATATAATTATAGTTGCAACTAATAAGGTCGTCAATTTTACTGAGGTCCATAAGATAATAATATCTCCATTAAGATGTGCAATGAAACATCGAAGGTATGCCCGTATGTTTCATCCAGATTCTTTTTAAATGCCTCCCATTTGAGTGCATGCTTTAGGGAGAAGCCTAATTTTTTAATTTAAACTATGGAATGTGGTCACCTAAATGAGAATATTCTAATTGGTCACCTCATTTTTTGTTTTCAATATTATAATGTATTCTAATTGTGAGATATGATCCACTGTCATATTATGCAAGTTATTTCTAACGCATTCTGATCATATCCTATATACATAAGAAGTTGATCCCCACTATCTTATTTATCTTAACATGCACACATGCCACCTCATCAAAGGTCCACCACTACATGCATGAGAAAATGTTTTCCATTATTAGTTGATCTCATGCACACCTTTCACCTCACCACACATGCCACCTCATCAAAGGTTCACTCAAAATGCATAATTTTTTTCATTACATTATGCCACTTATATTAAAAATCTAACTACACAATAATCAAATATAATATATAATATTTAATTTTAGCTTTAGTTCATATTTTTTGGCGGAATTAGTTATTAATTCAACTATGGAAGTTTCATACAATTAAATCACTAAAATATAGTGCAATCGGTTCCCGCAGCAACGCGCGGGGTATTCTCTAGTTTTTATAATAGCTGCTCCTATATTTTTGTCAGTGCTTGTTGTACTTTTTTTAAATGTTTCTTGGTAGGATCATTGTAAATAGTGGATGAATGCATAACTTTTCGACCTTAAGCATTTGGTTATGGTGATGTGGTGTTTTCTCTTTACAGATGATCCTTCTTCTTTCTTTTTTATTAAATAGACAAGTTGGATCCAGTGTGTATCCATATGTCCATGTGTGCTTTGGGTGAATATGAAATGAAATATGGGAAAGTGGGCCTCTATTTGACATTGTAGCATGTGTCAAAATATAACCAACTTTGCAGTGTGTCGAAACATAACCAACTTCTTTCACAGGATTCTTTGCTAGCAATTAAAATATCCTGAGCAATCTGGAAAAGAGATAGCTTAAATCGATGCATGTGTAATTAACTCCATATATTATTTGGAGGAAGCGTTCAATACATGCATGTTTTCTCAAATTAGGTTGCCCCTGTTGTGTATATAAATGTGATGCTTCCTTCCATGACTAAACAGGCTGATGAGACCTTGTGGTTCCTTTTCCTTTTAAATTTCAGAGGCTTACATCCTTGTGATTCCTCATGACTCGGAAGGAGGAGCGCGGGCCGTAGAGTTGGAAGAGCAGGTTGAGACAGCCATGGCGCCTGCTGCAATGACCACGACCACTACATGAAAAGAAAGGTACTAACTAAACTACATCATATTCCTAGAATGTAGTAGCAGGTGAATTTCCTGCTTAGCACCCTGGAGTCATGGACAGATTCCAGGACTCCAGGCAATAATTTCAGTCCAAATTGCATTGCTTTTGGCATAACTAATTCCACTGCATTTTATTATTGCTTGGACCAACTGCTATGTACTGAACCTATTTATATCTATGTCATCCTTATGATGTACTCCCTCTGTCCGAAAATTCTTGTCTTAGATTTGTCTAGATACGGATGTATCTAATACTAAAACTTGACTTGATACATCCGTATTTAGACAAATCTAAGACAAGAATTTTGGGACAGAGGGAGTAGCTTGCTATATTAGATTGGTCATTTTCTACAATCATTCTAATTTCCCTTTGTGCCGTTGGGTATTTACATACATATATAATCTACCTTGACATAGACCTATGACATTGTTAGGGTAAAATGGTCATTGCATTTAGATCCTTACAAAAATGAATTGTTGTATGTCTGTCTCGGGTTTTTTATATCCATGGTGCTTTTCATTGGGATGCTGGTGTTTTAAAGGCATTAGGTTCCTGGTATTTTAAGCGAGAAAAATTGATCACATATGTCAGCTATTCATATTCATCTGAACTGATTAATTTATTTTGACTGCTGTTTCTTTCTACAGACAACAAAATCTATTAGGCCTACCCATGCTGGATTGGGCTCAGCCCGATTACAAAACAGTAGCAAATGAGAGGAATACAAGAAGTCAAGAAGACCCTTCTCTCCATGTCTTAAGTTTCACACTACCTCGCTTGGATCCGGAAATGCGGCTACAGTGACCTCGACATAGTCTAGGTACAAACCCTACCCCTCTTGATGGATCTCGGTTGATGAATCTTGGTCGACTCTTGCCCCTCATGCCTCTCCCTGTTTCTCCTGCTTGCTCCTGCTCTTTTCCCTGCTTTCTTTTACCCAATGTTCATAAAATAGGAAAGAACCATGGAAAAGAACCCAATGACGCCCGCAGATGCGGTCACCGTCTATTCTGATATGTTTACTATGCCTATATCCTCACTCTCCCACTCTTCATTTATCTGTCCGTCTATCTTTCACTTACTTTTCCTTCCTAAATTTCTATTTGATATACCATGGACAGTTGACTCTGAGATGTGCAAGTAGTAGATGGGAACCAGTCCAAATACAATTTACTATATGTTGTTGAGCTTTATTTGGAAGAGAATGTGTTTGCCAATATTAATTTGTTGCTAATTGATACACATATGAGTACAGAGGATATACCAGTCGTACGAGTAAATGAAGATACGGTGAAAATGTATAGGTTTGGTTCTACTGTACCCTCCACTATAAGTAACCAATGTGGTTGCTGATGTTTATACCATGATAAATCTCACTAGATACATACTAACAACAATCCTCTTGGTTTAAATTTGAAATTTACTAGGGATCCTTTTGGTTCTACTGTAGTTGTAATTGACATGCTGATTGGTTTGGTTATTCAGGTAGACACCCAGTGGTTAAGACTGTGTAGTGAGCCATGCCTTTGTGAGAGGACCAAGAAAAGAAAGGCATGTTGTACCTACCCTACATTCACAGTCATTATTAGCCCATTGTGGTACTTCAAATCTGATAAAGAATATATTTCATGACTGAGACATGAGATTTGGAGTCTCGGTTCTGATATGTATGAACCTCCTTTTATTTTGTCATGTTGCTGATAATTGTGATATGGGACTATTTGTTCTGTTTATGACTTAGAAATAATGAAATGGCCTATATGTTAAGTTATCCTATTTTAATTATATTATGTTGTTGATGATGTATGGTTCTGGAATTTGAAGGTTAACATTCAGGTTGTTGGTATCTTGAATCTTTTTTGCTTTCTCTGAACTTGATGCAAACAGTTTGTCCTATCTGGCAGTAGCTCTGGCTTTTTGAAACAAATTTTGTCATGTGCTTTGCAAATTAATTATCTTGTTGACTTAGTATACTCAGTATACCATGTTTTTGATATATCTCTACTGTTTGTAATCGCCACTAAACTCATTAGTCTTGAAAGAATGCCATAATTTCCTTTGAATGTACAAGATTTATACATGCTGGGTCATGGCACTTGGACGGGCAATGTGCGCCAAGGCGCGCTTTGGTCTAGGGCCACAATAACAACAATTGGTCAAGCTTTGTCAAGGCGGCAGGGATCAGGGAGTATCAGATATGTTCCTTTGCCTTCGAAATTTCAAGTGCATTGTCTATAGAGAAATCATTATATGCCATATATCTCACAGATTGTTTGCATCAGGTTGCCTATGAAGCTCATTGACAAGGCAGTTGAATGAAGCCACTTATTTGCATCGGTTATCTATGACTATGTAGTTCGTTCTGTTTTATCATGCTCATTCTCTATCCACTACCTCTCTCGCATTCAAGCTTTTAGTATCAGACTTAATGTCAAGTGTCTTTTGTGTTCTCGTGAATGCACTAAACTCAATGCTTCCTTACAATAATGCCATGGTGATGTTGAACTCCATATTGTTGAACTCCATATTGTCTTGCTTCTACCATGTGAATATTTCTTCATTCTTTTGTTTTTTATCTTGTTTGAATATGTACTATAAACTTGGATTACTATTGACTTAACATCAACTGCTTGACCAAAATGTTGGACCGGCACCCTCACGCCAAGGCGCGATTCCGATCTAGTCTGAAAGAACAAGAACCACTACACTTCTTTAGCATAGTCATCGTCCGAGGTGATGAAGACGAGGTGCCCCAGCAAAGTTGGAGTATGATTCATGGCTCCGTGTGTTCGTGCACGCGTCAGCAAAGTTGGAGTAGGTTTTCTGGTGAAGTAAATACACCGCGAGTCATAGAAATTGCACGCGACGGTCGGTTTGGTGCACAAACTTGTAAAATACGTGTTCTTGGTTATCTAACTTGTCCCATCATTCATATATGGTGCTTTCTACCGTATCGGGTCGTATCCTGTGCACACGTGGCCTGGTAATCCACGTGCACTCTTCAGAAAGCACCCTTGCCCTCCGCAAAAAAAAAACACCCTTACATTTGATTCATTTATGCATAAAATCCTCAAATAAAATAAAAAATGCTAGCACGGGGGGACATTCGAACGCATGACCTCCTGCAATACAAACTGAATGGGTAGCCACTCGACTGACACATCTTTGACATTTTAAGTGCACAGTTAACCTTATATATAATATGGACAGTATGAATTAAAATAGAAATCAAAATGAAAAAAGGGTGTGCAAGAAAGGAGAAGCCTAGTTCGAACGAGTGACCTAGGTCACTGCGTGTACGAGCGCCAACCATCCGGCCACAATGATACCTCACGAGATGAACACAGTTTATCTTTTGCATTCTACTTTCTTTTTTATGTACGAAAACAACTTGTATTGTAGATAAATTTTGGCCAAATCAACTAAATTTATTTTTGAATTCGAATAATATTTAATTTATAAATCTAGATAAAAGGTATTGAAGAATGAATGTACGTAAATATTTGGACAAATGACTTTTGTATGTGTTTGAATAATTTAAATTTGAAAATCTAGATAAAAGAGAATATAGTTCAGACTGAATACTTTTATCCTAAAGGATATATACATTTAGTGCAGAATGAATTAAGAAATCTAGGCAAAAGAAATTTTGGTTTTGTTTGAATTCAAATAATTTAAAGTTAAAAAACTTGTGCAGAATGTATATACATAAATTCTTTTGGACAAATCATCGAATTATTTATTTGAATTCAAATAATTTTAAAGTTTAAAATCCACATAAAAGAAAATATAGGTCAAAATGAATGTTCGTAAATTGTCGGACAAATCAACGGAAATTATATTTGAATTTGAATAACTTTAGATTTTCAAATCTATATAAAAGAAAATATAGGTCAGAATGCATCTACATATTTGTTTGGACAATTCAACTAATTTTTTTCAATTCAAATAATTTTAAAACAGAAAATCTTGATAAAAAATATAGTGCAGAATGAATGTACGTAAAATTCTTTCAGACAAATCAGCAGAAATTTTGATTGACTTTGAACAAATTTAAATTTGAAAATCTGGATTAAAGAAAATATCATGCAGAATGTGTACTTTTACCTTTTTTCTAGAAAATGTGTACTTTTCTCCTAAATGATATATACAGTAGTAGTCCAAATTAAATACCAAGCAACATAACATCACGTGCACTGCGCTTCGGCGTCTACCAGCCATCGACAGTGGGCCCTGGCCACACTAGCATGCCACGTAGGCAGCAAACACATCCGCATATGAGAAATGTGGCTGTATTGCTCATCTGCGCAAGTTTCATGATCAAAAACATGTATTTGCAAGGTTATGCACCAAAATGACTTCCCCACGTAAGTGTGACGTCCGGATAATTAGACTACAGTAATTCTTTGCTAATGATGCCACGTCACCTTTGTCACCGTAGTTAATCTCAGGTTAGTTCTAAAAACCGATTCCAATTCAAAATTGAATCAAAGGCAAACAACAAAAGTTTTCAAACTTTAAAACTAAAATGTCTGAGTTGTGCCAAGTAATGCAAAGTTAATTGTGGTGAACAAACTCCACTTTTATAAAATGTTTTAATACTCTAAAATGATTAAAACGGTAGTTGAAACGATTGAAAAAGTGCCTTTGATATTTTATAAAATGATAAACTATTTTATTTTGAGGTAAAAAAATTTAGGGCGGTGGGTTATTTTAAAATACTATTTTTGAAGCTATTGTCATATTTTACTAAACTGAAAATACAGTGTAACTAAAATTAAAATAGAAAAGAAATAAAACAAAGCAAAAAAAAGAGGACCCCCTCCCCACCAGGCCTCGGCCCAGCTGGCCATCGGGCCAACCAGGCCGACCCACTGGCCCAACCGGCCGCCCCCCACTCCCCTTATCCCCCCTCCCGAAACCCTAACCGCTCCCCAACCCCCACTCCCCACTCGCTCCACTCCCCCCCGATCTGGATCAGCGGCTGCGACCCCATCGATGTTCGCTACCTCCGGCGACGTCCCGCCACCGCCGCTGGACCACGTCATCGTTGCCTCCTCGTCCCTCCTCTCCCTTGCGCGACGCCCTCCTGAAGACGCGGCCACACCTCGTCGCTCGTCGCCAACCCCGTCGATGGCGCCCATCCCCGACGCCGTCACCTCACTGTCGTCGCCTCGGAGCTGCCACGCCGTCGCCAGACCTCGTCACCGCCTCACCGTCCTCCTCCTCCTCTCCTCTTCGCAGGACCACCCCGCGCACACTGCCCGAACCCTACAGCTACCCAGTGAGGACCCCCCGTCTCCCCTTCCTCCTGTCACCGCGGTGCGCGCCCGGGGGCCTGGCGGTCGCCGCTCGTCGCGGTCACCCCCGCATGCTCCCCATGCCTCTCGCGCCCGCCCTGCTCACCAGCGCTGGCTCGCCTCGTCGCCACGCCCATGGCCCCGCTCGACGGCCCCACAATCGCCGTCCACGCCGCGCCCAGTGCACGCTTGCGCCGTCCCGCTCCCCTCGCCCGGGCGCGGTCCCTTCCCCTGCCCCGACCAGCCGTAGGCCGCCGGATCCCCACGCCGCACGACCCCATCGCTCACAAATGCTCGCGTCCCGTTCCCCTGCTCTACTGCTGTTGGTGTCGTTGCTTGCTGCCGCCCTACTCAACCCCGCTCGCCACCGCTGCGAGTCCTGCTGGCCTCAACCGCCTACAACGTGTGCCGCCCTGTGGTGGCCTCGGCACTGCCGCCTCAGGCGGGCAGCCTCGCCGTGCCCGTGGTCGCCCCCCCCCCCCTTTGATCTGGGCGAATGCCCAATCGGGCTGGGCGCCCGTGCCCGTAACCCGCACGCCCTTCGCCCATTATGCCCGACCCCGCAAGGCCGTGAGCCACTGGACAGTGGGGCCCGCCCCTAAAAACGAAAACGAAATTAATTAATTAATTAATTAAAAATGGAAAGAAAATAATAATTAATTAATCTAATTAATCTAATTAAGTTTGCTTAATTAATTTAACATTAATTAATCTGTTTAAGTTAGAACTAATTGACTTAGTTATCTCTAGTGACTATGACAGGGGGCCCACTGGTCAGTTTGACCAGTCAACAGTCAAACTTTGACTGCTGACTGGGCTACTGACTCAGCCCCCTGTCCCCACAAGTCAGCCCCATGTGTACACCTTTGGGTACACTTATGTGTACCCGTAGCATTTAGCTAGGTAATTTTCGAATTAATAATAACCCTAGAAATTGATTAAAACTTTGAAAATTAATAGAAAATAAACCATAGCTCAGATGGAAAAACTTTGTACATGAAAGTTGCTCAGAACGATGAGACGAACCCGAATACGCAGCCCGTTCATCCACCACGCATCCCTAGCATAGCGAACACACAACTTTCCCCCTCCAATTCATCTGTCCGAAAACGCGAAACACCGGGAATACTTTCCCGGATGTTTTCCCCCTTCACCGGTACCACCTCGTACCGCGTTAGGGCACACCTAGCATCACGCTTTGTCATGTCATGCATCGTCATGCATTTGTTTGCATTATATTTATTGTTTCTTCCCCCTCTTCTCTCGCTAGACACCGAGACCGACGCCGTTGCTAACAGTGTGACTGCGGTGTTGACGACCCCTCTCTCTTGCCAGAGCAACCAGGCAAGCCCCCCCTTTGATCACCAGATATCACCTATTCTTCTCTCTACTGCTTGCATTAGAGTAGTGTAGCATGTTACTACTTTCCGTTAATCCTAGTCTGATGCATAGCCTGTCATTGTTACTCCAGCTGTTGATACCTTACCTCACTAGTAGAAAACAGGGCTATGGTCACGGGGCAATATTCACATTAGTCCCGGTTCAGTCACGAACCGGACTAATGTGAGCATTGGTCCCGGTTCGTGCGGCTAAGGCATTAGTCCCGGTTCACTCAGGCCCTTTAGTCCCGGTTTAAGACATGAACCGGGACTAAAGGGTGCGATGACCTTTAGTCCCGGTTCGTGCCTCAAACCGGGACTAGAGATTAGACCTTTAGTCCTGGTTTGAGGCACGAACCGGGATTAATGGGGTTGAGACCTTTAGTCCCGGTTCGTGCCACGAACCGGTACTAAAGGTCCCATTTTCAAACTCTA
>NC_041388.1:10476157-10483347 GCF_002162155.2 Triticum dicoccoides
ATGAAAAAGTCTTTTATATGAAAAATCATCTACTCGAAAAGTTACATCCGAATTTAATCGGGGGAACCCCGTTAAACATTTGCAAAATCCTCAAAAACCTAATAGAAAAAAAGTTACGGGGCTTTTAAGATCTAGAGTGAAAAAATCGAAAAATATTCAAACAGTGGTCAAACAATGGTCAAACTAATTATTCTAGAATATTAGTGTTACTAAATAATTATTTCAGTTATTTCAATTTTGGTCAAATCTGGTCAAACTATGGTCAAACTGTGGTCAAACAATGGTCAAACTAATTATTCAAGAAATATTAGTGTTACTAAATAATTATTGTTTTTTAAAACAATAGTTTTAAAATAAAACTATGAAATGTGTCAATTTATGCTCAAGCAAAATTCCTGAAGGTTAATAGGATTGACATCTTAGTATTGTCAGGAAAACAACAAGTGCAGACTTGGAGCGAGGGAGAATAGAACCCGGAAGTTAAGCGTGCTCAGGCTGGGGGAGTGGGAGGATGGGTGACCGTTCGGGAAGTTAGATGATTTGGAATGATGAGGGGTGATTAGAGGATAAATTGAGAAGTGATGAGGGGTGGTGATTACAGACTAAAGGTGGAGCTCCACCTGGCCGCGCCCTTTAGTCCCGGTTCTGGAACCGGGACTAAAATGTCGGTACTAATGCCTCTCCCTGTAGTCCCGGTTCTGGAACCGGGACTAAAATGTCGGTACTAATGCCTCTCCCTGTAGTCCCGGTTCAATCCAGAACCGGGACTAAAGGCCCTTATGAACCGGGACTAAAGGCCCTTTTTCTACTAGTGCCTGCAATCCTAATGCTTAGTATAGGATGCTAGTTTATCATCAGTGGCCCTACATCCTTGTCCATCTGCCATGCTATACTATCGGGCCGTGATCACTCGGGAGGTGATCACGGGTATATACTATATACTTTATACATGATACATGTGATGACTAAAGTCGGGTTGGCTCGAGGAGTACCCGCGGTTGATTCACGAATTGGGGGCTGGAAGGACATACTTTCCCGACGGCACTCTGTGTGGATCTTTGTGGCGAAGCGACAGGGCAGGTTGAGACCACCTAGGAGAGAGGTGGGCCTAGCCCTGGTCGGCGTTCGCGGTTATTTCAAGATAACACGTTTAACGAGATCTTGGTATTTGATCTGAGTCTGGCCACTGGCCTATACGCACTAACCATCTACGTGGGGACAATTATGGGCACTCGACGTCGTGGTATCAGCTAAAGCCTTCGTGACGTCAGCGACTGAGTGGCGCGCACTGGATTGGACCGTAAGCCTGCTCTTGTATTAAGGGGGCTAGTTCTGCTTCCGGCCGCGTTCGCAATGTGCAGGTGTGCAAAGGGCGATGGGCCCAGACTCCTGCGCCATAGGATTTAGACCAACATGCTGACCTCTCTGTTGTGCCTAGGTAGGGTTGCGACGTGTTGATCTTCCGAGGCCTGGCATGACCTAGAAAAGTGTGTCCGGACAAAGGGGATCGAGCATGTTGGGAAATGTGGTGCACCCGTGCAGGGAAGTTAATCTATTCGAATAGTCGTGATCTTCGGAAACAGGACGACTTGGAGTTGTACCTTGACCTTATGACAACTAGAACCGGATACTTAATAAAACACACCCTTCCAAGTGCCAGATACAACCGATGATCGCTCTCTCACACGGCGATGAGGGGAGGATCATCGGTTAGGATTATGCTATGCGATGTTACTTGATGAACTTACCATCTACTCTCTTCTCCTGCTGCAAGATGGAGGTTACCAGAAGCGTAGTCTTCGAAAGGACTAGCTATCCCCCTCTTATTCTGGCATTCTGCAGTTCAGTCCACATATGATACCCTTAATCCATTTGATACCAATGCATACATATGTAGTGTAGCTCCTTGCTTGCGAGTACTTTGGATGAGTACTCATGGTTGCTTTGCTCCCTTTTTTCCCCCTTTCTATACCCGATTGTTGCGACCAGACGATGGAGCCCAGGAGCCAGACGCCACTGTCGATGATGACTACTACTACTCGGGAGGTGCCTACTACTACGTGCAGCCCGCTGACGACGACCAGCAGTAGTTTAGGAGGATCCCAGGCAGGAGGCTTGTGCCTCTTTCGATCTGTATCCCAGTTTGTGCTAGCCTTCTTAAGGCAAACTTGTTTAACTTATGTCTGTACTCAGATATTGTTGCTTCCGCTGGCTTGTCGATGATGAGCTCTTGTATTCGAGCCCTCGAGGCCCCTGGCTTGTAATATGATGCTTGTATGACTTATTTTTATTTGTAGAGTTGTGTTGTGATATCTTCCCGTGAGTCCATGATCTTGATCGTACACGTTTACGTGTATGATTAGTGTACGATTGAATCAGGGGCGTCACAAGTTGGTATCAGAGCCGACTGCCTGTAGGAATCCCCCTTCCACACTCCTTGGCCGAAGTCGAGTCTAGACATTACAAAACTTTTACTAACATGGTTGTGCGCCTTACGGGCTCACGTCGCCATTGGGTAGTATTGGGATCTTTTATTCCTCGACCTATACTCCGGGACTCTGCCCTCTCTTCTATTCGGGTTAAAATGAAATTACTAACTCTAACTCTAGGTTCTCGTAACCACTTCGTCCCGAAGAGCCCTTAGCACAGATGATCGCGTGCTGCACCGAAGGATTCGGAAGGTACTCTCCGATGTTAACTCGAGACTTTGTGTCCGTTGCTTTTTCAATTCCCTACCACCGAAATATCCCTATGGATAAATACATGCATTTGTCGTTCTTACTTTTGTTCCCAGTTGATCTTGTCACTACAAGATATCATGAAATTATCTCTATTGATCCGAGAATACTTTGTGCCAACTGCCTTACAGTTCCTTTCCACCTAAATAACCCTACGGATAATTTCTCGCCCTTATCGAGTATCCACTCATCCCCAGTTGTTCATGTGTTTCACAATGGTCTTCGAAATACTATTTGATCCTCCAAAATTCCTCAGTAGCTTATTGCTCTACAATACTTGTCTGGCTGCATTATGAATGCTTTCCATATGTCTGGCAATATTCGTTAGTATCCTTAGACACCGTCATTTTGATCCTATTGATTCAACATGAGTGCGAATGCACGCAATCATCAGTTGATCCTTTTAAATTATCTTTCTGGCTCAAACGTCATTTGTGAACATGAGCTTGTTCTCGACCAATCTGTTTGCCGTCAATTGTACCCTTAGGTCTATTGAACTTATCCATCCTTGACCAGAGCGTCTGCTTCTGATCCTTCTTTTTGGAAATCATAATTCCTTTGATATCTAAGCATCGAATCATTCAGATGTTCTATAATCTGATGCCCTTGCATCCTTTCTTCAACTGGTTGTGTGCCGATGCTCACATCAGCACCGTTATGGACTGTCAGATCCTTTATTGGATTATTATTCGACAGTGTCCTCCTTATTCAATAACCTTTTGCGCCTTTCCTCGGATACATAATGCTTTTGGTAATTGTATCCTCTGTTTTCTCAACCATGCTCTATTTCCGAGCTGGTGGTATTTACGATTGAAGCTTGTGGTATATGTTTCCACGATACCCTGATGGGTTGAACCTATGCCTTTTGCAAACCGTATGAACCCGAAAGTTTTCGCGAGTCATACTCTTCTGTTGTTTCGCCAGATAAAATTTCTACACTACAGCTTCATCAAAAGCGAGAAGTAAAATGAAAGGTTATGCATTGAAGAAGTGGGAGTCGACCTTGAGCCTTTGTGTTCATGCCCATGGACCTGATGTGGAACTTATCATCGAAGCTTCTTGTAAATAATAATAATCGCCTTGTTATAAGTTTGTCATGTATCTATGTTTGGTCCTTTGCAATCATGATTTCGACCATATTTTTTCCTTAATACCATTTCTTGGACAAGTTGAAGCACTTGTCTTCTACAGATCATTGCACCTGTCCAACCTTTACTTTGATCTACCGTCGAGTATTACACTACGATATCTCGAAATTATCATGGAACTGCATAACCTCTTATGAGTTCTTCATCAGGTGCTACCTTCTCACTGATTCCTATTTTTCATGGGCTTTGAGTTACTAAACACTCAAAGACACCGATAACTGACTCAAGTCCGCACCATGATTAAACATCTCTTGATAACCTTCATTATTTACGAGTTTCAACTCGATCACGTCATTCCTAGCCTGCTTGGCTATATCCTTGTCGTGCCGATTTTAACTGTGCTACCTGGTCCTTCTTCCCGGACCACAATTTTTGATGATGAGCTAAGCTTATGTCGATTTTCCTCATCATATCATTTCTCCTTGGACAACAATCTTGATTTTGAGTTTGTGTCATATATGTGATTCCAATAATCTTTCGCTGCATCAGTCATGTTGCTTGATGTAGTCATTGTTTGATTGCTTCTTCGTGGAGCCTCTCGACAAAATTTGTCATGATCATTATCAATATCTTGACTCCTTCCAGGATATCAATCATATTCATGATGAGAAATACCATCCTTGCCCTCGATGATTTGTCTTATCATCGGCCACTTTATTGCCTTACCTCCAACAAAAACATGATCGTGTTTTGTGTTATACCTTGAGTTCCTTGCTATCCAGTGTTTGTTCTTCTTTACCTTGGAATATTACCATCTTTTATGTCAAGTATGTTGTGAGAATTTCACCACCTCTTATGAATTATTGATGCAAGTGATGCTTCTCACCATCACCATTCTTTTCATGGCCCCCGTGTTCCAACCGGAATACCGACAAATGGATTGTGATGTGAAAAATTCAAAACTTCTAGCAACCCTATTGCTTGTAAGTTAATGAACGATAGATACATTCTTTGTGTATTGGATATCGAATCACCCTTCTATCATTGATCTTGCTACCTAAGCCCATAATTCGGGTGCACCCTTCAACCAATGTTTAAATTGTGTATGTTTTCCTCAAGCATACATCATTATATCATTTGATCTGACAAATGTTATCTCCTTGTTCACATAATTGAGGGCACCCATATTTTTGGAAATCTCAATGAACTATCACCAAGTCCATCAACCACCTCCTCATCCTCTTCTCGGTTTTAATGATGGACTCTTGTTTCGGAACTTGCTTCCATAGTCCATTTCCCGAGAATCTTACAATGTCATCTCGTCAATTTGTGTTGCACCTTTTCTTTTCAGGAATCCCGTGTCTAATGTTATTTTGATACCAATCAGATCTGATTCTCGGTCAGATATGATGGTTGGAACATATTTTCAAGAGTTATAACATTGATCCTCATATGACCCGGTAAGGCGATGTCATGCACACCTGACCGGAGGACCAAGTGTTATAGTTTTCTTTTTAACAAGGTTAACCATTTTTCCATGAGGAAATTGAATGCCTTGTTTAATAAGTTTATCCCGATGGATCCTTTGTGTATCCAAAGTCTGACCTTTGCTTGAAGACCATGTCAATGCTATCTCGAAGCATGTCTGTGGTACTCCGATTTTCAACAAGAACATTTGAAGCCCAATGCTAAATGTTTCCTGCTCAATTACCCAAACACCATTGAATGATTAATATCATGAAATTTCTCTCCCTTTTCCTAAAGGGTTTTCTACAAGTATATCATGTCATGGATATCATGTTCTCCTTGTCCTTGGGAAGGATATACCCCTGAATTATTTGTTTAAACACACTTTTCCTTTCCATTGTTCTGTTTAAACCTGATAATCACTTTTCCTTTCCATTGGTTTGTTTAAACCTCCTTGTGATCTATATATAAGCAGTAATATTTCCCTGCTTATGTAAACACCTCGTTGTACCACTCTGTCAGTAAAACCCTGTTACTTTTGTTGATGACATTCCGGTAACCACCGATGGACGAGAACTTTGCCTATTGGTACGCCTCGTTCAACAAGCAGGAAAATGGTTCTCTTCGTCCCTCGCCCTTCGTACCGATGTTGTTGCTGACGTAACTGACAGGCGATACTCTGACCTGCCTTGCTATCTTGACCGTGCAAATTGATTAGCACCTTCCTACCTTTAACCCACATGGTGGGCCCATAACCCACAGTGCCACAGGATCAAAACCTGACTCTCCTGTACACCCTGTTTCCAAAGTTAATCCTCGCACTTGGCTTCGTATGCAACTCACAAGCCACATTCCTAGTGATCTATTCTGGTATCAAATGCAATACTTATTCCCATTGCTCTGAACCCCTTTCACATTTTCATATCAGGCAACGAACGATTGCCTATGCACTTGAAACTTCTACTTTGTACCTTCTTACTTTTCTCTCGATATCTTCTTAAGTTTCAATTTGAGAGTTACTTTCCGCCACCTTCCCTGATGTTGTCTACCAGTTAGTCAACTGTGCAGAGGTCCGTTTCCCCGGAATACCCTCCCTTATTCTTTCATTAGCACAATGGAGTTCCTGAAGATAGGATGACGACTTCATCATAATGATCCAGAGCAGGAGAAATGAAGACACCAACGTACTGGGTCGACCTACTCGAGAAGAGCAACCAAGACCGGGAACACTCGCTAGAATTTCATGACCCAATCCCTTCCCCCATACTTCCCCTCATAAATCTCGGGACGAGATTTCTTGTAGTGGAGGAGAATTGTGACGCCCGGATAATTAGACTACAGTAATTCCATGCTAATGATGCCATGTCACCTTTGTCACCGTAGTTAATCTCGGGTTAGTTCTAAAAACCGATTCCAATTCAAAATTGAATTAAAGGCAAACAACAAAAGTTTTCAAACTTTAAAACTAAAATGTCCGGGTTGTGCCAAGTAATGCAAAGTTAATTGTGGTGAAGAAACCCCACTTTTATAAAATGTTTTAATACTCTAAAATGATTAAAACGGTAGTTGAAACGATTGAAAAAGTGTCTTTGATATTTTATAAAATGATAAACTATTTTATTTTGAGGTAAAACTTTTAGGGCAGTGGGTTATTTTGAAACAGTATTTTTGAAGCTATTGTCATATTTTACTAAACAGAAAATACAGTGTAACTAAAATTAAAACAGAAAAGAAAAATAAAGAAAAGAAATAAAACAAAGCAAAAAAAAGAGGACCCCCTCCCCACCAGGCCTCGGCCCAGCTGGCCATCGGGCCAACCAGCCGACCCACTGGCCCAACCGGCTGCCCCCCACTCCCCTTATTCCCCCACCCCCGAAACCCTAACCGCTCCCCAACC
>NC_041388.1:10483618-10494791 GCF_002162155.2 Triticum dicoccoides
ACCTCCGGTGCCGTCCCGCCACCGTCGCTGGACCACGTCGTCGTTGCCTCCTCGCCCCTCCTCTCCCTCACGCGACGCCCTCCTGAAGACGCGGCCACACCTCGTCGCTCATCGCCGACCCCGTCGATGGCGCCCATCCCCGACGCCGTCACCTCACCGCCGTCGCCCCGGAGCTGCCACGCCGTCGTCGGACCTCGTCGCCGCCTCACCGTCCTCCTCCTCCTCTCCTCTTCGCCGGACCACCCCGCGCATGCTGCCCAAACCCTACATCTACCCTGTGAGGACCCCCCCGTCTCCCCTTCCTCCTGTCACCGTGGTGTGCGCCCGCGGGCCTGGCGGTCGCCGCTCATCGCGGTCACCCCCGCGCGCTCCCCATGCCTCTCGCGCCCGCCCCACTCGCCAGCGCCGGCTCGCCTCTGTTGGGGAACGTAGCAGAATTTTAAAATTTTCTACGCATCACCAAGATCAATCTATGGAGTCATCTAGCGACGAGGGAGAGAGGAGTGCATCTACATACCCTTGTAGATCGCGTGCGGAAGCGTTCAAGAGAACAGGGTTGATGGAGTCGTACTCGTCGTGATCCAAATGACCGATGACCAAGTGCCGAACGGACAACACCTCCGTGTTCAACACACGTACAGTTGGAAGACGTCTCCTCCTTATTGATCCAGCAAGGGGGAAGGAGAGGTTGTGTTGGGAAACATAGTGATTTCAAAAAAATTCCTACGCACACGCAAGATCATGGTGATGCATAGCAACGAGAGGGGAGAGTGTGATCTACGTACCCTTGTAGATCAACAACGGAAGAGTTTGGTTGATGTAGTCGTACGTCTCCACGGCCCGACCGATCAAGCACCGAAACTACGGCACCTCCGAGTTCTAGCACACGTTCAGCTTGCTGACGATCCCCGGACTCCGATCCAGCAAAGTGTCGGGGAAGAGTTCCGTCAGCACGACGGCGTGGTGACGATCTTGATGTACTACCGTCGCAGGGCTTCGCCTAAGCACCGCTACAATATTATCAAGGATTATGGTGGAAGGGGGCACCGCACACGGTTAAGAATATGATCACGTGGATCAACTTGTGTCTCTAGGGGTGCCCCTGCCTCCGTATATAAAGGTTCAAGAGGGGGAGGCCAGCCGGCCATCATAGGGCGCACCAGGAGGAGTCCTACTCCCTCCGGGAGTAGGACTTCCCCCCCCAATCCTAGTTGGAATAGGATTCGCGAGGTGGGAACAGACAGAGAGAGAGAGAAGGAGGGGGGCGCCGGCCCCCTCTCCCCTTGTCCTATTTGGACTAGGGGGGGAGGGGCGCGCGGCCCAGCCCTGGATGCCTCTCCTCTTCTTCCACTAAGGCCCATTAAGGCCCATGTACCTCCCGGGGGGTTCCGGTAACCTCCCGGTTTTCCGGTAAAATCCCGATTTCACCCGGAACACTTCCGATATCCAAATATAGGCTTCCAATATATCAATCTTTATGTCTTTACCATTTCGAGACTCCTCGTCATGTCCGTGATCACATCCGGGACTCCAAACAAACTTCGGTACATCAAAATGCATAAACTCATAATATAACTGTCATTGTAACCTTAAGCGTGCGGACCCTACGGGTTCGAGAACAATGTAGACATGACCGAGACACGTCTCTGGTCAATAACCAATAGCGGAACCTGGATGCTCATATTGGTTCCTACATATTCTACGAAGATCTTTTGTCGGTCAGACCGCATAACAACATACGTTGTTCCCTTTGTCATCGGTATGTTACTTGCCCGAGATTCGATCGTCGGTATCCAATACCTAGTTCAATCTCGTTACCGGCAAGTCTCTTTACTTGTTCCGTAATACATCATCCCGCAACTAACTCATTAGTTGCAATGCTTGCAAGGCTTAACTGATGTGCATTACCGAGAGGGCCTAGAGATACCTCTCCGATGATCAGAGTGACAAATCCTAATCTCGAAATACGTCAACCCAACATGTACCTTTGGAGACACCTGTAGAGCACCTTTATAATCACCCAGTTACGTTGTGATGTTTGGTAGCACACAAAGTGTTCCTCCGGCACACGGGAGTTACATAATCTCATAGTCATAGGAACATGTATAAGTCATGAAGAAAGCAATAGCAACATACTAAACGATCAGGTGCTAAGCTAATGGAATGGGTCATGTCAATCAGATCATTAAACTAATGATGTGATCCTATTAATCAAATAACAACTCTTTGTCCATGGTTAGGAAACATAACCATCTTTGATTAACGAGCTAGTCAAGTAGAGGCATACTAGTGACATTCTGTTTGTCTATGTATTCACACATGTATTATGTTTCCGGTTAATACAATTCTAGCATGAATAATAAACTTTTATCATGATATAAGGAAATAAATAATAACTTTATTATTGCCTCTAGGGCATATTTCCTTCAGTCTCCCACTTGCACTAGAGTCAATAATCTAGATTATACAGTAATGATTCTAACACCCATGGAGCCTTGGTGCTGATCATGTTTTGCTCGTGGAAGAGGCTTAGTCAAGGGTCTGCTACATTCAGATCCGTATGTATCTTGCAAATCTCTATGTCTCCCACCTGGACTAGATCCCGGATGGAATTGAAGCGTCTCTTGATGTGTTTGGTTCTCTTGTGAAATCTGGATTCCTTCGCCAAGGCAATTGCACCAGTATTGTCACAAAAGATTTTCATTGGACCCGATGCACTAGGTATGACACCTAGATCGGATATAAACTCCTTCATCCAGACTCCTTTGTTTGCTGCTTCTGAAGCAGCTATGTACTCCGCTTCACATGTAGATCCCGCCACGACGCTTTGTTTAGAACTGCATCAACTGACAGCTCCACCGTTTAATGTAAACACGTATCCGGTTTGCAATTTAGAATTGTCCGGATCAGTGTCAAAGCTTGCATCAACGTAACCGTTTACGATGAGCTCTTTGTCACCTCCATATACGAGAAACATATCCTTAGTCCTTTTCAGGTACTTCAGGATGTTCTTGACCGCTGTCCAGTGATCCACTCCTGAATTACTTTGGTACCTCCCTGCTAGACTTATAGCAAGGCACACATCAGGTCTGGTACACAGCATTGCATACATGATAGAGCCTATGGCTGAAGCATAGGGAACATCTTTCATTTTCTCTCTATCTTCTGCAGTGATCGGGCATTGAGTCTAACTCAACTTCACACCTTGTAACACAGGCAAGAACCCTTTCTTTGCTTGATCCATTTTGAACTTCTTCAAAATCTTGTCAAGGTATGTGCTTTGTGAAATTCCAATTAAGCGTCTTGATCTATCTCTATAGATCTTTATGCCTAATATGTAAGCAGCTTCACCGAGGTCTTTCATTGAAAAACTCTTATTCAAGTATCCCTTTATGCTATCCAGAAATTCTATATCATTTCCAATCAGTAATATGTCATCCACATATAATAGCAGAAATGCTACAGAGCTCCCACTCACTTTCTTGTAAATACAGGCTTCTCTGAAAGTCTGTATAAAACCAAATGCTTTGATCACACTATCAAAGCGTTTATTCCAACTCCGAGAGGCTTGCACCAGTCCATAAATGGATCGCTGGAGCTTGCACACTTTGTTAGCTCCCTTTGGATCGACAAAACCTTCCGGTTGCATCATATACAACTCTTCTTCCAGAAATCCATTCAGGAATGCAGTTTTGACATCCATCTGCCAAATTTCATAATCATAAAATGCGGCAATTGCTAACATGATTCGTACAGACTTAAGCATCGCTACGGGTGAGAAGGTCTCATCGTAGTCAACCCCTTGAACTTGTCGAAAACCTTTTGCGACAAGTCGAGCTTTGTAGACAGTAATATTACCGTCAGCGTCAGTCTTCTTCTTGAAGATCCATTTATTCTCAATTGCTTGCCGATCAACGGGCAAGTCAACCAAAGTCCATACTTTGTTCTCATACATGGATCCCATCTCAGATTTCATGGCTTCAAGCCATTTTACGGAATCTGGGCTCACCATCGCTTCTTCATAGTTCGTAGGTTCATCATGATCTAGTAGCATGATTTCCAGAACAGGATTACCGTACCACTCTGGCGCGGATCTTACTCTGGTTGATCTACGAGGTTCAGTAGTATCTTGTTCTGAAGTTTCATGATCATTATCATTAGCTTCCTCACTAATTGGTGTAGGTGTCGCAGAAATAGGTTTCTGTGATGTAATACTTTCCAATAAGGGAGCAGGTACAGTTATCTCGTCAAGTTCTACTTTCCTCCCACGCACTTTTTTCGAGAGAAACGCCTTCTCTAGAAAGGATCCATTCTTAGCAACGAATGTCTTGCCTTCGGATCTGTGATAGAAGGTGTACCCAACAGTCTCCTTTGGGTATCCTATGAAGACACATTTCTCCGATTTGGGTTCGAGCTTATCAGGTTGAAGCTTTTTTCACATAATCATCGCAGCCCCAAACTTTAAGAAATGACAACTTTGGTTTCTTGCGAAACCATAATTCATAAGGTGTCGTCTCAACGGATTTTGATGGTGCCCTATTTAACGTGAATGCGGCCGTCTCTAAAGCATAACCCCAAAACGATAGCGGTAAATCAGTAAGAGACATCATAGATCGCACCATATCTAGTAAAGTACGATTACGATGTTCGGACACACCATTACGTTGTGGTGTTCCGGGTGGCGTGAGTTGCGAAACTATTCCGCATTGTTTCAAATGTACACCAAACTCGTAACTCAAATATTCTCCTCCATGATCAGATCGTAGAAACTTTATTTTCTTGTTACGATGATTTTCAACTTCACTCTGAAATTCTTTGAACTTTTCAAATGTTTCAGACTTATGTTTCATTAAGTAGATATACCCACATCTGCTTAAGTCATCTGTGAAGGTGAGAAAATAACGATATCCGCCACGAGCCTCAATATTCATCGGACCACATACATCTGTATGTATGATTGCCAACAAATCTGTTGCTCTCTCCATAGTACCGGAGAACGGTGTTTTAGTCATCTTGCCCATGAGGCATGGTTCGCAAGTACCAAGTGATTCATAATCAAGTGGTTCCAAAAGTCCATCAGTATGGAGTTTCTTCATGCGCTTTATACCGATATGACCTAAACTGTAGTGCCACAAATAAGTTGCACTATCATTATCAACTCTGCATCTTTTGGCTTCAACATTATGAATATGTGTGTTACTACTATCGAGATTCATCAAAAATAGACCACTCTTCAAAGGTGCATGGCCATAAAAGATATTACTCATATAAATAGAACAACCATTATTCTCTGATTTAAATGAATAACCGTCTCGCATTAAACAAGATCCAGATATAATGTTCATGCTCAACGCTGGCACCAAATAACAATTATTTAGGTCTAATACTAATCCCGAAGGTCGATGTAGAGGTAGCGTGCCGACCGCGATCACATCGACTTTGGAACCATTTCCTACGCGCATCGTCACCTCGTCCTTTGCCAGTGTTCGCTTAATCCGTAGTCCCTGTTTTGAGTTGCAAATATTAGCAACAGAACCAGTATCAAATACCCAGGTGCTACTGCGAGCTCTAGTAAGGTACACATCTATAACATGTATATCACATATACCTTTGTTCACCTTGCCATCCTTCTTATCCGCCAAATACTTGGGGCAGTTTCGCTTCCAGTGACCAGTCTGCTTGCAGTAGAAGCACTCAGTTTCAGGCTTAGGTCCAGACTTGGGTTTCTTCTCTTGAGCAGCAACTTGCTTGATGTTCTTCTTGAAGTTCCCCTTCTTCTTCCCTTTGCCCTTTTTCTTGAAACTAGTGGTCTTGTTGACCATCAACACTTCATGCTCCTTTTTGATTTCTACCTCCGCAGCTTTCAACATTGCGAAGAGCTCGGGAATAGTCTTATTCATCCCTTGCATATTATAGTTCATCACGAAGCTCTTGTAGCTTGGTGGCAGTGATTGGAGAATTCTGTCAATGACGCAATCATCTGGAAGATTAACTCCCATCTGAATCAAGTGATTATTATACCCAGACATTTTGAGTATATGCTCACTAACAGAACTGTTCTCCTCCATCTTGCAGCTATAGAACTTATTGGAGACTTCATATCTCTCAATCCGGGCATTTGCTTGAAATATTAACTTCAACTCCTGGAACATCTCATATGCTCCATGACATTCAAAACGTCGTTGAAGTCCCAATTCTAAGCCGTAAAGCATGGCATACTGAACTATCGAGTAGTCATCAGCTTTGCTCTGCCAGACGTTCATAACATCTGGTGTTGCTCCAGCAGCAGGCCTGGCACCCAGCGGTGCTTCCAGGACGTAATTCTTCTATGCAGCAATGAGGATAATCCTCAAGTTACGGACCCAGTCCGTGTAATTGCTACCATCATCTTTCAACTTTGCTTTCTCAAGGAACGCATTAAAATTCAACGGAACAACAGCACGGGCCATCTATCTACAATCAAACATACATAAGCAAGATACTATCAGGTACTAAGCTCATGATAAATTTAAGTTCAATTAATTAAATTACTTAAAGAACTCCCACTTAGATAGACATCCCTCTAATCCTCTAAGTGATCACGTGATCCAAATCAACTAAACCATAACCGATCATCACGTGAAATGGAGTAGTTTTCAATGGTGAACATCGCTATGTTGATCATATCTACTATATGATTCACGCTCGATCTTTCGATCTCAGTGTTCCGAGGCCATATCTGCATATGCGAGGCTCGTCAAGTTTAACCTGAGTATTCTGCGTGTGCAAAACTGGCTTGCACCCGTTGTAGATGGACGTAGAGCTTATCACACCCGATCATCACGTGGTGTCTGGGCACGACGAACTTTGGCAATGGTGCATACTCAGGGAGAACACTTTTATCTTGATAATTTAGTGAGAGATCATCTTATAATGCTACCGTCAATCAAAGCAAGATAAGATGCATAAAAGATAAACATCACATGCAATCAATATAAGTGATATGATATGGCCATCATCATCTTGTGCCTGTGATCTCCATCTCCGAGGCACCGTCATGATCACCATCGTCACCGGCGCGACACCTTGATCTCCATCGTAGCATCGTTGTCGTCTCGCCAATCTTATGCTTCCACGACTATCGCTACCGCTTAGTGATAAAGTAAAGCATTACAGCATGATTGCATTGCATACAATAAAGCGACAACCATATGGCTCCTGCCAGTTGCCGATAACTCGGTTACAAAACATGATCATCTCATACAGTAAAATTTAGCATCATGTCTTGACCATATCACATCACAACATACCCTGCAAAAACAAGTTAGACGTCCTCTACTTTGTTGTTGCAAGTTTTACGTGGCTGCTACGGGCTTAAGCAAGAACCAATCTTACCTGCGCATCAAAACCACAACGATAGTTTGTCAAGTTGGTGCTGTTTTAACCTTCGCAAGGACAGGGCGTAGCCACACTCTGTTCAACTAAAGTTGGAGAAAATGTCACCCGCAAGCCACCTATGTGCAAAGCACGTCGGGAGAACCGGTCTCGCGTAAGCGTACGCGTAATGTCGGTCCGGGCCGCTTCGTCCAACAATACTGCCGAACCAAAGTATGACATGCTAGTAAGCAGTATGACTTATATCACCCACAACTCACTTGTGTTCTACTCGTGCATATAACATCAACATATAAAACCTAGGCTCGGATGCCACTATTGGGAAACGTAGTAATTTCAATAAAAATTCATACGCGCACGCAAGATCATGGTGATGCATAGCAACGAGAGGGGAGAGTGTGATCTACGTACCCTTGTAGATCGACAACGGAAGTGTTTGGTTGATGTAGTCGTACGTCTCCATAGCCCGACCGATCAAGCACCGAAACTACGGCACCTCCGAGTTCTAGCACACGTTCAGCTCGATGACGATCCCCGGACTCCGATCCAGCAAAGTGTCGGGGAAGTGTTCCGTCAGCACGACGGCGTGGTGACGATCTTGATGTACTACCGTCGCAGGGCTTCGCCTAAGCACCGCTACAATATTATCGAGGATTATGGTGGAAGGGGGCACCGCACACGGTTAAGAATATGATCACGTGGATCAACTTGTGTCTCTAGGGGTGCCCCTGCCTCCGTATATAAAGGTTCAAGAGGGGGAGGCCGGCCGGCCATCATAGGGCGCACCAGGAGGAGTCCTACTCCCTCCGGGAGTAGGACTTCCCCCCAATCCTAGTTGGAATAGGATTTGCGAGGTGGGAACAGACAGAGAGAGAAGGAGGGGGCGCCGGCCCCCTCTCTCCTTGTCCTATTCGGACTAGGGGGAGGGGCGCGCGGCCCAGCCCTGGCCGCCTCTCCTCTTCTTCCACTAAGGCCCATTAAGGCCCATGTACCTCCCGGGGGGTTCCGGTAACCTCCCGGTTTTCCGGTAAAATCCCGATTTCACCCGGAACACTTCCGATATCCAAATATAGGCTTCCAATATATCAATCTTTATGTCTCGACCATTTCAAGACTCCTCGTCATGTCCGTGATCACATTCAGGACTCCGAACAAACTTCGGTACATCAAAATGCATAAACTCATAATATAATTGTCATCGTAACCTTAAGCGTGCAGACCCTACGGGTTCGAGAACAATGTAGACATGACCGAGACACGTCTCTGGTCAATAACCAATAGCGGAACCTGGATGCTCATATTGGTTCCTACATATTCTACGAAGATCTTTTATCGGTCAGACCGCATAACGACATACGCT
Source organism: Triticum dicoccoides (assembly GCF_002162155.2). NCBI lineage: Eukaryota > Viridiplantae > Streptophyta > Magnoliopsida > Poales > Poaceae > Triticum > Triticum dicoccoides. The sequence continues at coordinate 10,492,353 of NC_041388.1, forward strand.
GTTCCCTTTGTCATCGGTATGTTACTTGCCCGAGATTCGATCATCGGTATCCAATACCTAGTTCAATCTCGTTACCGGCAAGTCTCTTTACTCGTTCCGTAATACATCATCCTGCAACTAACTCATTAGTTGCAATGCTTGCAAGGCTTAAGTGATGTGCATTACCGAGAGGGCCCAGAGATACCTCTCCGACGATCGGAGTGACAAATCCTAATCTCGAAATACGTCAACCCAACATGTACCTTTGGAGACACCTGTAGAGCACCTTTATAATCACCCAGTTATGTTGTGACGTTTGGTAGCACACAAAGTGTTCCTCCGACACACGGGAGTTACATAATCTCATAGTCATAGGAACATGTATAAGTCATGAAGAAAGCAATAGCAACATACTAAACGATCGGGTGCTAAGCTAATGGAATGGGTCATGTCAATCAGATCATTAAACTAATGATGTGATCCTTTAATCAAATAACAACTCTTTGTCCATGGTTAGGAAACATAACCATCTTTGATTAACGAGCTAGTCAAGTAGAGGCATACTAGTGACATTCTGTTTGTCTATGTATTCACACATGTATTATGTTTCCGGTTAATACAATTCTACCATGAATAATAAACTTTTATCATGATATAAGGAAATAAATAATAACTTTATTATTGCCTCTAGGGCATATTTCCTTCAGGTTGATGAAGATCTAGCAGCACGACGGCGTGGTGGTGGATGCAGCAGGATCCCGGCAGGGCTTCGCCAAGCGCAAGCGGGGAGGAGAGGTGTTACGGAGGGAGAGGGAGGCGCCAAGAGCAAGGGTGTGGCTGCCCTTCCTCCCCCCTATTTATATAGGGGCCTTGGTGGGGGCGCCGGCCCTAGGGGTGGTTTCTCCCCAAGCCAAGTGGGGGGTGCCCTCACCCCTAGGGTTTCTCAACCCTAGGCGCAGGGGAGGCCCAAGGGGGGCGCACCAGCCCACTAGGGGCTGGTTCCCCTCCCAATTCAGCCCATGGGGCCCTCCGGGATAGGTGGCCCCACCCGGTGGACCCTTTCGGTGGTCCTGGTACAATACCGGCGACCCCCGAAACCTTCCCGTTGGCCGAAACTGGACTTCCCATATATAAATCTTTACCTCCAGACCATTCCGGAACTCCTCGTGATGTCCGGGATCTCATCCGGGACTCCGAACAACTTTCGGGTTACTGCATACTAATATCTCTACAACCCTAGCGTCACCGAACCTTAAGTGTGTAGACCCTACAGGTTCGGGAGACATGCAGACATGACCGAGACGCCTCTCCGGTCAATAACCAACAGCGGGATATGGATACCCATGTTGGCTCCCACATGCTCCACGATGATCTCATCGGATGAACCATGATGTCGAGGATTCAATCAATCCGTATACAATTCCCTTTCTCAATCGGTACGTTACTTGCCCGAGACTCGATCGTCGGTATCCCAATACCTCGTTCAATCTCGTTACCAGCAAGTCACTTTACTCGTGTCGTAATGCATGATCCCGTGATCAACCACTTGGTCACATTGAGCTCATTATGATGATGCATTACCGAGTGGGCCCAGAGATACCTCTCCGTCATACGGAGTGACAAATCCCAGTCTCGATTCGTGCCAACCCAACAGACACTTTCAGAGATACCTGTAGTGTACCTTTATAGTCACCCAGTTACGTTGTAACGTTTCGCACACCCAAGGCACTCCTACGGTATCCGGGAGTTGCACAATCTCATGGTCTAAGGAAATGATACTTGACATTCGGAAAAGCTACAGCAAACGAACTACACGATCTTTGAGCTATGCTTAGGATTGGGTCTTGTCCATCACATCATTCTCCTAATGATGTGATCCCGTTATCAATGACCTCCAATGTCCATAGTCAGGAAACCATGACTATCTTTTGATCAACGAGCTAGTCAACTAGAGGCTCACTAGGGACGTGTTGTGGTCTATGTATTCACACATGTATTACAATTTCCGGATAACACAATTATAGCATGAATAATAAACAATTATCATGAACAAAGAAATATAATAATAACCATTTTATTATTGCCTCTAGGGCATATTTCCAATAGCCTCATCGCCACGCCCATGGCCCCGCTCGATGCCCCACAATCGCCGTCCACGCCGCGCCTAGTGCGCGCTTGCGCCGTCCCGCTCCTCTCGCCCAGGCGCGGTCCCTTCCCCTGCCCCGACAGGCCGTAGCCCGCCGGATCCCCATGCCGCACGACCCCTTCGCCCACAAATGCCCGCGTACCGTTCCCCTGCTCTACTGCTGCTGGTGTCGTTGCTTGCTGCCGCCCTGCTCAACCCCGCTCGCCACCGCTGCGAGTCCTGCTGGCCTCAACCGCCTGCAATGCGTGCCGCCCTATGGTGGCCTCGCCACTGCCGCCTCAGGCGGGCGGCCTTGCCGTGCCCGTGGTCTCTCC
>NC_041388.1:10495007-10568829 GCF_002162155.2 Triticum dicoccoides
GGGCTGGGCGCCCGAGCCCGTAACCCGCACGCCCTTGGCCCGTTACGCCCGACCCCGCAAGGCCATGAGCCATTGGACAGTGGGGCCCGCCCCTGAAAACGAAAACGAAATAAATAAATAAATAAATAAAAAGTGGAAAGAAAATAATAATAATTAATCTAATTATGTTTGCTTAATTAATTTAACGTTAATTAATCTATCTAAGTTAGAACTAATTGACTTAGTTATCTCTAGTGACTATGACAGGGGGGCCCACTGGTCAGTTTGACCAGTCAACAGTCAAACTTTGACTGCTGACTGCGCTGCTGACTCAGCCCCCTGTCCCCACTAGTCAGCCCCATGCGTACACCTTTGGGTACACTTATGTGTACCCGTAGCATTTAGCTAGGTAATTTTCGAATTATTAATAACCCTAGAAATTGATTAAAATTTTGAAAATTAATAGAAAATAAACCGTAGCTCGGATGGAAAAACTTTGTACATGAAAGTTGCTCAGAACGACGAGACGAACCCGAATTCGCAGCATGTTCGTCCACCACGCATCCCTAGCATAGTGGACACACAACTTTCCCCCTCCGATTCATCTGTCCAAAAACGCGAAACACCGGGAATACTTTCCCGGATGTTTTCCCCCTTCACCGGTACCACCTCGTACCGCGTTAGGGCACACCTAGCATCACGCTTTGTCATGTCATTCATCGCCATGCATTTGTTTGCATTATATTTATTGTTTCTTCCCCCTCTTCTCTCGCTAGACACCGAGACCGACGTTGCTGCTACCCAATACGACTACGGTGTTGACGACCCCTCTCTCTTGCCAGAGCAAACAAGCAAGCCCCCCCCCCCTTTGATCACCAGATATCGCCTATTCTTCTCTCTACTTCTTACATTAGAGTAGTGTAGCATGTTACTGCTTTCCGTTAATCCTATTCTGATGCATAGCCTGTCATTGTTGCTCCAGCTGTTGATACCTTACCTGCAATCCTAATGCTTAGTATAGGATTCTAGTTTATCATCAGTGGCCCTACATTCTTGTCCGTCTGCCATGCTATACTATCGGGCCGTGATCACTCGGGAGGTGATCATGGGTATATACTATATACTTTATACATGATACATGTGATGACTAAAGTTGGGTTGGCTCGAGGAGTACCCGCGGTTGATTCACGAATTGGGGGCTGGAAGGACATACTTTCCCGACGACCCTCTGTGTGGATCTTTGTGGCGAAGCGACAGGGCAGGTTGAGACCACCTAGGAGAGAGGTGGGCCTGGCCCTGGTCGGCGTTCGCGGTTATTTCAAGATAACACGTTTAACGAGATCTTGGTATTTGATCCGAGTCTGGCCACTGGCCTATATGCACTAACCATCTACGCGGGGACAGTTATGGGCACTCGACGTCGTGGTATCAGCCGAAGCCTTCGTGACGTCAGCGACTGAGCGGCGCGCGTCGGATTGGACCGTAAGCCTGCTCTTGTATTAAGGGGGCTAGTTCTGCTTCCGGCCGCGTTCACAACATGCATGTGTGCAAAGGGCGATGGGCCCAAACCCCTGCGCCATAGGATTTAGACCGGCGTGTTGACCTCTCTGTTGTGCCTAGGTAGGGCTGCGACGTGTTAATCTTTCGAGGCCGGGCATGACCCAGAAAAGTGTGTCCAGACAAAGGGGATCGAGCGTGTTGGGAATTGTGGTGCACCCCTGCAGGGAAATTAATCTATTCGAATAGCCGTGATCTTCGGTAATAGGACGACTTGGAGTTGTACCTTGACCTTATGACAACTAGAACCGGATACTTAATAAAACACACCCTTCCAAGTGCCAGATACAACCGGTGATCGCTCTCTCACAGGGCGATGAGGGGAGAATCATCGGTTAGGATTATGCTATGCGATGTTACTTGGTGAACTTACCATCTACTCTCTTCTCTTGCTGCAAAATGGAGGTTACCAGAAGCGTAGTCTTTGAAAGGACTAGCTATCCCCCTCTTATTACGGCATTCTGCAGTTCAGTCCACATATGATACCCTTAATCCATTTGATACCAATGCATACATATGTAGTGTAGCTCCTTGCTTTCGAGTACTTTGGATGAGTACTCACGGTTGCTTTGCTCCCTCTTTTCCCCCTTTCTATACCCGATTGCTGCGACCAGACGATGGAGCCCAGGAGTCAGACACCACTGTTGATGACTACTACTACTACTCGGGAGGTGCCTACTACTACGTGCAGCCCGCTGACGATGACCAGTAGTAGTTTAGGAGGATCCCAGGCAGGAGGCCTGCGCCTCTTTCGATCTGTATCTCAGTTTGTGCTGGCCTTCTTAAGGAAAACTTGTTTAACTTATGTATGTACTCAGATATTGTTGCTTCCGCTGGCTCGTCGATGATGAGCTCTTGTATTCGAGCCCTCGAGGCCCCTGGCTTGTAATATGATGCTTGTATGACTTATTTTTATTTGTAGAGCTGTGTTGTGATATCTTCCCGTGAGTCCCTGATCTTGATCGTACACGTTTGCGTGTATGATTAGTGTACGATTGAATCGGGGGCGTCACAGTAAGTTCTAAGACTACCAGTGTGGCTGTGGTTGGCTCCCCCGGAGAAACCAACTACACCCTCGCCCTGCCGACATAGCACTTTATGAGCCATGATGCTCAACCATGCAAAAGCTCTCACAATAAGAGGGAGTGGGGTTCTAATGACTGAATTTATAATTTGGGTCAGTCCCAACCATATCGGCGGCCCAAGCATTTGGCTCGGCGGGCTATCGTGCTGTGGCAGGTGCTACCGGGACCTGGCGCAGGAGGTGAAATTCAGACCGCCTGGAAGACAACCTATACACAATACAGTTTGCGTACCTTGGTGATTGGGAGAGGGTGATGAATGATGGTCCATGGCACTTCCATGGAGATGCGGTTATCATTAAACCCTATGATGGTGTGACTAAGCCCTCGACCATCAAGATGGATACGATTGAGATATGGGCGCAGATACACGACGTCCCAGATCTGTATGCTCATCTAGTTCCAGCCCTCGCAGCGAAGGTGGGGGAAGTCCTGTTTGCCGAACCCCCATCTCAAGACTTCGCTGGTAATTTCTACCGTATCTGGGTCAGGATTGATGTAACTAAGCCTCTGAAGAATGCAGTGTCTATGGTTAGAAACTCGAAGTGCCAGATCTATCGAGTGAAATATGAAAAGCTCCCAGATTGGTGTGCGGTCTGTGGAATGCTAGGGCACCTGTTTAAGGAACATGGTACGGGAATTCACCCACCATCTGCTCTCGTCTTTAAGGATCTGCGTGCTGGTTGTTTATGAGATCCGGTAGGGGTCCTGGTGAGAATCGAAACCGCAGAGGAGGAAGAAGGGGAGGACGCAATGGAGGCAGAGGCCCTTCAGAACCACAACAGGAGTTTTATGAGGACGTTGATAATGACGCAACTGTGGGGAAGTCTGTAGTTATGCACGGAGAGGGTGGCAAGGATCCTACTCTAGATGCTGTAATGGAGGAACACTCACGGAAAAGGACGGAAGTAGAGCGTGGAAGTAACCCTTCGGCTACCCCTTCTGTGCATGTATCCAGCTTCGTGGATAATCAGCTGGCTATAGTACCAGCAGTTGCCACCATGGTTAGTCCACCTATCAAGAGAGATCCCAAAAGGGCAAGAATAGAGTAGGAAGGCAATGATACTCTTACTAGTGTTGCAAGAAATTTGGCGGGCTCCTTCGAGGGGCGCCGCCATGCCCAATGAATACGTTCTGCTGGAACTGTCGTGGCACGGGTAAAACTGCGACAGTTCGTGAAATTTGCGAATTCGCGATGAAGTTTACCCCTACCGTGCTCTATATTGTTGAGACTCAAATAAGTGGGGCGCGTGTAGAAGCACTAGCGTGTATGCTAGGTTATGATCAATCTTATGCTATTGACAGTCAGGGAAGAAGTGGTGGTATGGGCATGTTTTGGAATAATACAATGAAGCTTGAGATCTTGGGTGACTCCTGCTATCATATTGATGCTACAGTTGAGGAACCAGGTCAAGAACCTTGGCGGATAACATGTGTATATGGAGAGGCACAAACTCATCTTCGGCATCAAACTTGGGATCTTATGAAGGGCATTAGCTTTACTAGCGACTTGCCGTGGCTTTGTTTCGGTGACTTCAACGAGGTACTTCAGCCGAACAAACACGAAGGGGTAGCCAACAGAAGCAATGCCCAGATACAGGGCTTTCGGGATACAGTTGACATTTGTATGCTAATGGACTTGGGTTATAAAGGTCGATTTTGGACGTTTGAGAAAAAGATAGCAGGAGGTGCATATGCGTGGGTGCGCTTGGACCGAGCATTGGCCTCTGCCAGTTGGATGACTAGATTCCCACAAGCTTCGGTGACACATCTAACCTCAGCCACATCGGATCATGGTCCCATACTTGTAAATCTTGATGATACACAGAACACAACAAGGCCAAATCACACCTTTCGGTATGAGGTGATGTGGGAATCACATGATACATGGAAGGAGACAATAACCAATAGCTGGAATGCGGAGAACGCTGGCTATGGGGTCGGTGATTTTCATGACAAGTTGTTGTCCATAACAAATGATCTGTCTAAATGGAGTAAGGAAACTTTCGGAAGTGTTCGTAAAGAGATAAGGCATATAAAAACCCAGCTTGAGTCGTTGCACAATGATCCAGTGCGTATGAGTCCGTCTCATCCAGAGCTAAAGCTAAATGAGAGATTAGCGGAACTATACCACAGGGAAGAGTTAATGTGGCGTCAGAGATCACGGCTGGAATGGCTCGCGGCCGGTGATAGGAACACAAAGTTTTTTCACATGAGAGGAAGTATGAGGCGAAAGAAGAATATGATCCGGGCACTCACAAATGCTTTCGGCACTCATGTTGAGGATCCAGCTGACTTAAAAAACATGGTTCTGGAGTTCTACAAAACCTTGTATACGTCAAAAGGGGTTCAGGGGATGGATGAGGTCTTGAGGCACGTTCCGAGGAAAGTTACACCTGAGATGAATGAGATTTTATGTGCGCCATACACAAATGCTGAGATAAAAAATGCCTTGTTTCAAATATTCCCAACCAAAGCTCCAGGTCCTGATGGTTTTCCGGCACAGTTTTATCAGCGACACTAGGATATTTGTGGTGGTGAGGTCTCTGCAGTAATCATGCGCATCATTAGAGGGAAGGAAAATCCGGAGAGCATCAATGATACGGTCTTGATCCTTATACCAAAGGTAACAAATCCTAATCATTTGTCACAGTACAGGCCGATTAGTCTTTGCAATGTCTCATACAAAATAGCCTCAAAGGTGGTTGCCAATAGATTAAAAGTCATTCTTCCAGATATCATATCCAAGGAGCAATCCGCTTTTGTGCCTGGTAGGATGATCACAGATAATATAATATGTGCTTATGAATGCTTGCACTTTATGAAGAGGAACAGATCCAAAACTAATAGTTTCTATGCTCTGAAGTTGGATATGATGAAGGCCTATGACCGTGTAGAGTGGGATTATCTACAAGCAATTATGGTCAAACTGGGTTTCTTCTCGGCTTGGATTGATATTGTTATGGGCATGGTTAGATCAGTTTCTTTCTCAGTTCTGTTCAATGGAGAAAAACTTGAGAGTTTCAAACCAACAAGAGGTATTCGACAGGGAGATCCTATTTCCCCTTACCTATTCTTACTTGCCGCAGAGGGCATTTCGTGCCTACTCAATTCCAGTTCTCGGTCATCAGCTCTAAGTGGTGTTAAGGTGGCTCCCACAGCTCCTGAGGTGAACCACCTGTTATTTGCAGATGACAGCCTGTTGCTTTTTAAGTCTAGTGATGAGGGTGCAAATTTGGTGTCAAACCTGTTGAATCAATACTGTAATGCATCGGGACAGAGGATTAATAATGATAAGTCCTCGATATTCTTTAGTAAGGGGTGCCCTCTGTTGGAAATATGCCCTAGAGGCAATAATAAATTGGTTATTATTATATTTCCTTGTTCATGATAATCGTTTATTATCCATGCTAGAATTGTATTGATAGGAAACTCAGATACATGTGTGGATACATAGACAACACCATGTCCCTAGTAAGCCTCTAGTTGACTAGCTCGTTGATCAATAGATGGTCACGGTTTCCTGACCATGGACATTGGATGTCGTTGATAACGGGATCACATCATTAGGAGAATGATGTGATGGACAAGACCCAATCCTAAGCATAGCACAAGATCATGTAGTTCGTATGCTAAAGCTTTTCTAATGTCAAGTATCATTTCCTTAGACCATGAGATTGTGCAACTCCCGGATACCGTAGGAGTCCTTCGGGTGTGCCAAACGTCACAACGTAACTGGGTGGCTATAAAGGTACACTACAGGTATCTCCGAAAGTGTCTATTGGGTTGGCACGAATCAAGACTGGGATTTGTCACTCCATGTAAACGGAGAGGTATCTCTGGGCCCACTCGGTAGGACATCATCATGTGCACAATGTGACCAAGGAGTTGATCACGGGATGATGTGTTACGGAACGAGTAAAGAGACTTGTCGGTAACGAGATTGAACAAGGTATCGGGATACCGACGATCGAATCTCAGGCAAGTATCGTACCGATGGACAAAGGGAATTGCATACGGGATTGATTAAGTCCTTGACATCATGGTTCATCCGATGAGATCATCGTGGAACATGTGGGAGCCAACATGGGTATCCAGATCCCGCTGTTGGTTATTGACCGAAGAGTCATCTCGGTCATGTCTGCATGTCTCTCGAACCCGTAGGGTCTACACACTTAAGGTTCGATGACGCTAGGGTTATAAAGGAAGTTTGTATGTGGTTACCGAATGTTGCTCGGAGTCCCGGATGAGATCCCGGACGTCACGAGGAGTTCCAAAATGGTCCGGAGGTAAAGATTTATATATGGGAAGTTCTGTTTTGGTCACCGGAAAAGTTTCGGGTTTTATCGGTAACGTACCGAGACCACCGGGAGGGTCCCGGGGGTCCACCAAGTGGGGCCACAAGCCCCGGAGGGCTGCATGAGCCAAGTGTGGGAGGGGACCAGCCCCAGGTGGGCTGGTGCGCCCCCCCCCCACCAAGGCCCAAGGCGCAAGGAAGAGGGGAAGGGGGCAAACCCTAGGGAAGATGGGCCCTAAGGCCCACCCTGGTGCGCCTCCCCCTCTCCCCTCCCCTTGGCCGGCCCTAGATGGGATCTAGGGGGCTGCCGCCACCCCTAGGGAGGGAACCCTAGGTGGGGGCGCATCCCCTCCCCTTCCCCTATATATAGTTGAGGTTTGGGCTGCCCAAGAGACACGAGTTCCTCTCCTCTTGTTGGCGCAGCCCTACCTCTCTTTCTCCTCATATCTCGCGGTGCTTGGCGAAGCCCTGCTGGATCACCATGCTCCTCCACCACCACCACGCCGTCGTGCTGCTGCTGGATGGAGTCTTCCTCAACCTCTCCCTCTCTCCTTGCTGGATCAAGGCATGGGAGACGTCACCGGGCTGTACGTGTGTTGAACACGGAGGTGCCGTCCGTTCGGCACTAGGATCATCGGTGATTTGGATCACGACGAGTACGACTCCATCAACCCCGTTCACTTGAACGCTTCCGCTTAGCGATCTACAAGGGTATGTAGATGCACTCTCCTTCCCTCGTTGCTAGATTACTCCATAGATTGATCTTGGTGATGCGTAGAAAATTTTGAATTTCTGCTACGTTCCCCAACAGTGGCATCATGAGCTAGGTCTATGCGTAGTTTCTATGCACGAGTAGAACACAAAGTAGTTGTGGGCGTTGATTTTGTTCAATATGCTTACTGTTACTAGTCCAATCTTGATTCGGCGGCATTGTGGGATGAAGCGGCCCGGACCGACCTTACACGTACTCTTACGTGAGACTGGTTCCACCGACTGACATGCACTAGTTGCATAAGGTGGCTAGCGGGTGTCTGTCTCTCCCACTTTAGTCGGATCGGATTCGATGAAAAGGGTCCTTATGAAGGGTAAATAGCAATTGGCATATCACGTTGTGGTTTTTGCGTAGGTAAGAAACGTTCTTGCTAGAAACCCATAGCAGCCACGTAAAACATGCAAACAACAATTAGAGGACGTCTAACTTGTTTTTGCAGGGTATGCTATGTGATGTGATATGGCCAAAGGATGTGATGAATGATATATGTGATGTATGAGATGATCATGTTCTTGTAATAGGAATCACGACTTGCATGTCGATGAGTATGACAACCGACAGGAGCCATAGGAGTTATCTTAATTTATTTATGACCTGTGTGTCAACATAAACGTCATGTAATTACTTTACTTTATTGCTAACCGTTAGCTGTAGTAGTAGAAGTAATAGTTGGCGAGACAACTTCATGAAGACACGATGATGGAGATCATGGTGTCATGCCGGTGACGATGATGATCATGGAGCCCCGAAGATGGAGATCAAAAGGATCAAAGTGATGATGGCCATATCATGTCACTATTTGATTGCATGTGATGTTTATCATGTTTATACATCTTATTTGCTTAGAACTACGGTAGTAAATAAGATGATCCCTCATTAAAATTTCAAGAAAGTGTTCCCCCTAACTGTGCACCGTTGCGAAAGTTCGTCGTTTCGAAGCACCACGTGATGATCGGGTGTGATAGATTCTTACGTTCGAATACAATGGGTGTTAACGAGCCTAGCATGTACAGACATGGCCTCGGAACACATGTGAAACACTTAGGTTGACTTGACGAGCCTAGCATGTACAGACATGGCCTCAGAACACAAGAGACCGAAAGGTCGAGCATGAGTCGTATGGTAGATACGATCAACATGAAGATGTTCACCAATGTTGACTAGTCCGTCTCACGTGATGATCGGACACGGCCTAGTTGACTCGGATCATGTAATCACTTAGATGACTAGAGGGATGTCTATCTGAGTGGGAGTTCATAAGATGAACTTAATTATCCTGAACATAGTCAAAAGGTCTTCGCAAATTATGTCGTAGCTCGCGCTTCAATTCTACTGTTTAGATATGTTCCTAGAGAAAATTTAGTTGAAAGATGATAGTAGCAATTATGCGGACTAGGTCCGTAAACTGAGGATAGTCCTCATTGCTTCATAGAAGGCTTATGTCCTTAATGCACCGCTCAGTATGCTGAACCTCGAACGTCGTCTGTGGATGTTGCGAACATCTGACATACACATTTTGATAACTAAGTGATAGTTCAGTTAAACGGTTTAGAGTTGAGGCACCGAAGACATTTTGAAATGTCACGAAACATATGAGATGTTTCGAGGGCTGAAATTGGAATTTCAGGCTCGTGCCCACGTCAAGAGGTATAAGACCTCCGACGATTTTCTTAGCCTGCAAACTAAGGGAGAAAAGCTCAATTGTTGAGCTTGTGCTCAGATTGTCTAAGTACAACAATCATTTGAATCGAGTGGGAGTTGATCTTCCAGATGAGATAGTGATGTTTCTCCGAAGTCATTACCACCAAGCTGCTAGAGCTTCGTGATGAACTATAATATATCAGGGAAATATATGATGATCCTTGAGACATTCGCGATGTTTGACACCACAAAAGTAGAAATCAAGAAGGAGCATCAATTGTTGATGGTTGGTGAAACCACTAGTTTCAAGAAGGGCAAGGGCAAGAAGGGATACTTCATGAAACGGCAAATCAGCTGCTGCTCTAGTGAAGAAACCCAAGGTTGAACCCAAACCCGAGACTAAGTGCTTCTGTAATAAGGGGAACAACCACTGGAGCAGAATTACCCTAGATACTTGGTAGATGAGAAGGCTGGCAAGGTCGATAGAAGTATATTGGATATACATTGTGTTAATGTGTACTTTACTAGTACTCCTAGTAGCACCATGGTATTAGATACCGGTTCGGTTGCTAAATGTTAGTAAACTCGAAATAAAAGGTTGCGGAGTAAACGGAGACTAGCTAAAGGTGAGCTGGCAATATGTGTTGGAAGTTTTTCCAAGCTCGATGTGATCAAGCATCACACGCTCCCTCTACAATCGAGATTGGTGTTTGCGTTGAGCATAGACATGATTGGATTATGTCTATCGCAATACGGTTATTCATTTAAGGAGAATAATGGTTACTTTGTTTATTTGAATAATACCTTCAATGGTCTTGCACCTAAAATGAATGGTTCATTGAATCTCGATCGTAGTGATACACATGTTCATGCGAAAAGATATAAGATAGTAATGATAGTACCACCTACTTGTGGCACTGCCACGTAAGTCATATCGGTATAAAACGCATGAAGAAGCTCCATGTTGATGGATCTTTGGGCTCACTCGTTTTTGAAAAGTTTGAGACATGCGAACCATGTCTATTGGTGTATATGCATGAAGAAACTCCATGCAAATGGACCGTTTGGACTCACTTGATTTTGAATCACTTGAGACATGCAAATCATACCACATGGGCAAGATGACTGAAAGCCTCGTTTTCAGTAAAATGGAACTAGAAAGCAACTTGTTGGAAGTAATACATTTTGATGTGTGCAGTCCAATGAGTGCTGAGGCGTGTAGTGGATATCGTTATGTTCTTACTTCACAAATGATTTGAGTAGATGTTGAGTATATTTACTTGATAAATCATGAGTCTGAATTATTGAAAGGTTCAAGTAATTTCAGGGTGAAGTTGAAAGATCGTCGTGACAAGAGGATAAAATATCTATGATATGATCATAGAGATGAATATCTGAATTACGAGTTTGGCACAGAATTAAGACATTGTGGAAATTGTTTCACAACTAATACAGCCTGGAACACCATAGTGTGATGGTGTGTCCGAACATCATAACTGCACCCTATTGGATATGATGCATACCATGATGTCTCTTATAGAATTACCACGATAGTTTATGGGTTAGGCATTAGAGACAACCACATTCACTTTAAATAGGGCACCACGTAATTCCGATGAGATGACACCGTATGAACTATGGTTTAGAGAAACCTAAGCTGTCATTTCTTAAAAGTTTGGGGCTGCGACGCTTATGTGAAAAAGTTTCAGGCTGATAAGCTCGAACCCAAAGCGGATAAATGCATCTTTATAGGACACCCAAAACAGTTGGGTATACCTCCTGTCTCAGATTCGAAAGCAATAAGGGATTGTTTCTAGAATCGGGTCCTTTCTCGAGGAAAAGTTTCTCTCGAAAGAATTGAGTGGGAGGATGGTGGAGACTTGAAGAGGTTATTGAACCGTCTCTTAAACTAGTGTGTGGCAGGGCATAGGGAGTTGTTCCTGTGCCACCTACACCAATTGAAGTGGAAGCTTATGATAGTGATCATGAAACTTCAGATCAAGTCACTCCCAAACCTCGTAGGATGACAAGGATGCGTACTACTTCAGAGTGGTGCGTAATCCTATCTTGGAAGTCATGTTGCTAGACAACAATGAACCTACGAACTATGGAGAAGCGATGGTGGGCCCGGATTCCGATAAATGGCTCGAGGTCATAAAATCCGAGAGAGGATCCATGTATGAAAACAAAGTGTAGACTTTGGCAGAAGGGCTCGATGGTCGTAAGGCTGTTGAGTACAGATGGATTTTTAAAAGGAAGACGGACAATGATGGTAAATGTCACCATTAAGAAAGCTCGACTTGTCGTTAAGATGATTCCCGACAAGTTCAAGGAGTTGACTACGGTGAGATTTTCTCACTCATAGCGATGCTAAGAGTCCGTTGGAATTATATTAGCGGTTACTGCATTATTTATGAAATCTTGCAGATAGGATGTCAAACCATTGTTTCCTCACGATTTTTTTTAGGAAAGGTTGTATGTGATACAACCAGAAGGTTTTAACAATCCTGAAAGATGCTAACAAGTAAGCAAAGCTCTAGCAATCCTTCTAAGGACTGGAGTAAGCATCTCGGAGTTGGAATATACGCTTTGATGATCAAAGATTTTGGGTTTATACAAAGTTTATGAGAAACTTGTATTTCCAAAGAAGTGAGTGGGAGCACTATAGAATTTCCGATGAGTATATGTTGTTAACATATTGTTGATCGGAAATGATGTAGGATTTCTGGAAAGCATGTAGAGTTATTTGAAAAGTGTTTTTCAATTGAAAACCTGGATTAGGCTACTTGAGTATTGAGCATTAAGATCTATAAGGATAGATCAAAACGCTTAATAGTACTTTCAAATGAATACATACCGTGACAAGATTTTGAAGGAGTTCAAAATGGATCGGCAAAGAAGGAGTTCTTGGCTGTGTTATAAGGTGTGAACATTGAGTAAGACTCGAAACCTGAACGCGGCAGAATAGAGAGAAAGGACGAAGGTCATCCCCTATGCTTTAGACGTAGGCTCTACAGTATGCTATGCTGTGTACCGCACCTGAAGTGTGCCTTGCCATGAGTCAGTCAGGGGGTACAAGAGTGATCCAAGAATGGATCATAGGACATCGGTCAAAGTTATCCTTAGTAACTAGTGGACTAAGGAATTTTCTCGATTATGGAGGTGGTAAAAGAGTTCCTCGTAAAGGGTTACGCCGATGCAAACTTTGACACTAATCCAGATTATTCTGAGTAGTAAACTGGATTCATATAGTAGAACAGTTATTTGGAATAGCTCCAAATAGAATGTGGTAGCTGCATCTAGGAGATGACATAGAGATTTGTAAAGCACACACGGATCTGAAAGGTTCAGACCCGTTGACTATAACCTCTCTCACAAGCATAACATGATCAAACCCAGAACTCTTTGGGTGTTAGTCACATGGGGATGTGACCTTAAGTGTTAATCACATATCGATGTGAACTAGATTATTGACTCTAGTGCAAGTGGGAGACTATTGGAAATATGCCCTAGAGGCAATAATAAATTGGTTATTATTATATTTCCTTGTTCATGATAATCGTTTATTATCCATGCTAGAATTGTATTGATAGGAAACTCAGATACATGTGTGGATACATAGACAACACCATGTCCCTAGTAAGCCTCTAGTTGACTAGCTCGTTGATCAATAGATGGTCACGGTTTCCTAACCATGGACATTGGATGTCGTTGATAACGGGATCACATCATTAGGAGAATGATGTGATGGACAAGACCCAATCGTAAGCCTAGCACAAGATCATGTAGTTCGTATGCTAAAGCTTTTCTAATGTCAAGTATCATTTCCTTAGACCATGAGATTGTGCAACTCCCGGATACCGTAGGAGTGCTTTGGGTGTGCCAAACGTCACAACGTAACTGGGTGGCTATAAAGGTACACTATAGGTATCTCTGAAAGTGTCTGTTGGGTTGGCACGAATCAAGACTGGGATTTGTCACTCCATGTAAACAGAGAGGTATCTCTGGGCCCACTCGGTAGGACATCATCATGTGCACAATGTGACCAAGGAGTTGATCACGGGATGATGTGCTACATAACGAGTAAAGAGACTTGCCGGTAACAAGATTGAACAAGGTATCGGGATACCGACGATCGAATCTCAGGCAAGTATCGTACCGATGGACAAAGGGAATTGCATACGGGATTGATTAAGTCCTTGACATCATGGTTCATCCGATGAGATCATCATGGAACATGTGGGAGCCAACATGGGTATCCAGATCCCGCTGTTGGTTATTGACCGGAGAGTCATCTCGGTCATGTCTGTATGTCTCCCGAACCCGTAGGGTCTACACACTTAAGGTTCGATGACGCTAGGGTTATAAAGGAAGTTTGTATGTGGTTACCGAATGTTGTTTGGAGTCCCGTATGAGATCCCGGACGTCACGAGGAGTTCCGGAATGGTCTGGAGGTAAAGATTTATATATGGGAAGTCCTGTTTTGGTCACCGGAAAAGTTTCGGGTTTTATCGGTAACGTACCGGGACCACCGGGAGGGTCCCGGGGGTCCACCAAGTGGGGCCACAAGCCCTGGAGGGCTACATGAGCCAAGTGTGGGAGGGGACCAGCCCCAGGTGGGCTGGTGCGCCCCCCCACCAAGGCCCAAGGCGCAAGGAAGAGGGGAAGGGGGCAAACCCTAGGGAAGATGGGCCCTAAGGCCCACCCTGGTGCGCCTCCCCCTCTCCCCTCCCCTTGGCCGCCCCTAGATGGGATCTAGGGGGCTGCCGCCACCCCTAGGGAGGGAACCCTAGGTGGGGGCGCAGCCCCTCCCCTTCCCCTATATATAGTTGAGGTTTGGGCTGCCCAAGAGACACGAGTTCCTCTCCTCTTGTTGGCGCAGCCCTACCTCTCTTTCTCCTCATATCTCGCGGTGCTTGGCGAAGCCCTGCTGGATCACCATGCTCCTCCACCACCACCACGTCATCGTGCTGCTGCTGGATGGAGTCTTCCTCAACCTCTCCCTCTCTCCTTGCTGGATCAAGGCATGGGAGACGTCACCGGGCTGTACGTGTGTTGAACACGGAGGTGCCGTCCGTTCGGCACTAGGATCATCGGTGATTTGGATCACGACGAGTACGACTCCATCAACCCCGTTCACTTGAACACTTCCTCTTAGCGATCTACAAGGGTATGTAGATGCACTCTCCTTCCCTCGTTGCTAGATTACTCCATAGATTGATCTTGGTGATGCGTAGAAAATTTTGAATTTCTGCTATGTTCCCCAACACCCTCAAGGTACTAGACAACGAATCAAGGATATCTTGGCTGTGCAGAATGAGTCACTCAGCGAGAAATACTTGGGGATGCCTACAGAAGTTGGACAATCAAAAAATGGCACGTTCAAGTATCTCCGGTATAGAGTTTGGGAAAGGATAAGAGGATGGATGCAGAAACTATTGTCAGCAGCGGGAAAAGAGGTTCTTATTAAATCGGTGGCCCAATCGATTCCAGTTTTCTCAATGTCTTGTTTCAGACTCCCGAGGGGGCTTTGTGAGAGCATAACATCATCCATAAGGCAATTCTGGTGGGGAAGTAAGCAAGGAAAAAGAAAGCCATGTTGGTTGTCGTGGGATGTTATGACGAGGCCGAAGAATTTGGGAGGGCTAGGCTTTTGGGACCTTGAGATTTTTAATTTGGCGCTTTTGGAGAGACAAGCTTGGAGATGCCTAGAGAATCCTGA
This sequence comes from Triticum dicoccoides, assembly GCF_002162155.2. Classification (NCBI taxonomy): domain Eukaryota; kingdom Viridiplantae; phylum Streptophyta; class Magnoliopsida; order Poales; family Poaceae; genus Triticum; species Triticum dicoccoides. Next base: position 10,510,058 of record NC_041388.1, read on the forward strand.
CTCTTTGAGCGCTTGAATCCTAAAGGCTGCTTACCACCCTAGTTGCACTGTGCTGGAGGCAGGACTGGGGCCGCACCCTTCTCAGATTTGGCGTTCGATCCTAGATGGCAGAGACATTATCAAGTAGGGAATAATCAGAAGAGTTGGAGATGGACGGACGACTAGCATATGGGATCATAACTGGATCCCAAGGTCTGGTTTGATGAGACCAGTATCTTCGCTGGTGCTCAACCCACCAATAAAAGTTGCTGAACTGATTGATGCCACTTCGGCCTCGTGGAAGGAAGAGCTGATTAGGCAGATATTCACACCGGTTGATGCCGAGGCCATTCTGCGAATCCCTATATGCTCCAGGCCTCTAGAGGATTTTTGGGCATGGTCCGAGGACCCGCGGGGTCGTTTCTCTGTCAGGACGGCCTATAAGATGATCTTCAGAATTAAGACGGGGAGAGAGGCATGGTTGGAGGAGTTAGAAAGCCTATCAAATGTAGAGAGGGAGAGGAAAGGATGGAATGATCTCTGGAAAATCAAGGTGCCCTCAAAACTGAAGGTTTTTGCTTGGAGGCTGTCACAACATTCTTTTTGGTGCCATGCACTATTGGATTGTGCCGTCTCCCGATGCACTTGGGCTCTGTCTAATGAAGAATTGATGCAGCATATGTCTTCCAACCAAGACCCCAATGCAAAGCGCTGGCTACACTCCACGGTAGAAGTTCTTAAGGAAGATGTGGCCACCGTCCTGATCGTGACCTTGTGGGCGATTTGGTCTGCTCGCCGCAAGTTGATTCATGAAGGCATCTTCCAATCTCCTCATGCTATTAATGGTTTTATATCAAGCTATCTATCCGACATCGAGTTTCTAAAGAAGCCAGCAGTAACAGCAAGTTCTGGAACGACGCCAAGGCCGACGAGGTGGATCCCTCCTCCGGACCAGCACTTAAAAGTGAACGTTGATGCGGCGGTAGCAAGGCGCGGTGGTCTTGGATCAGTAGCAGCAGTGTGCCGCGACGGCAACGGAGTTTTCCAAGGGGCGTCTGCACTCACTTTCAACAATATCGATGATCCTGAGGTTCTGGAAACGCTGGCTATACGTGAAGCTCTTGCTCTCTCAGAGGATTTGTACATTCAGAAAATCTCGGTGGCTTCCGATTGTAAGAAAGTGGTAGAGGCAATCAAGACAGGCACATCGGCTTCATATGGTGCAATAGTGCGAGAAATAAAAGATCGAGCTAGGGTTTTTTCTTCCTGTTTGATTAGTCATGAGTTTAGAACCTCCAATGTCGAGGCTCACAAACTTGCAAAGCATGCTTTAACGCTGGGTACTAGTCGCCATGCTTGGTTAGGCCAGCCCGGGGATCTTGTTTTCGTCCCTGTAAACTGTGTGACGGATGAATAAAAACTTTATGGGTTTGCCTCAAAAAAAAAGGTGCTATCGTTACATTGCTTCGCCCCACCGCGTTCGTGTGTGCACGCTGCATGTTTTGCACACGGAATGCATGCTAGCTGGCTCGCTCTAAGTAGATTAAAACATAGCCGCACCACATTCCACATCACATGCTAGATACTGAATAATGTCATTGGCACTATGAGCCTTTCTTTTGAATTTCAAAGAAACGGACTTCTACAACTCAATAAATCGTACTTTTTTGTATGTGCAGATATAGTGTAGTATATCCTACGAATTTGCATAAAAAACCATGTTTGTACTCAAGAGATACAAATAAGACAAATAATAATGAAAATAAAATGTGAAAACATCCGGATCACAAGCTACAGGGAATCCCTCTTGGTCAATGTTCATCCGTCTCTTCGTATTGTGTGCCAACTCAATGAAACAACGAGTGGCACTAAAAAAATTCGACAGAAAATGAAGTTTTCTGTAAAAGAAAGTAAATAAAGAACTAAAATAAATAATGACAAAATTCACACATAATTTACACATAGGTTACAATTTTTTTATAATATGCAAGAATAAACATATAATATTTTTTTGCAAAAAGAAGTTTCCTAACACGAAATTAATTAGTGTATTTGATATTCCCATAAAGAAAAAGGAAAATGAAAAAAATGTACACAATTTGCACAGAAAGTGTACGCTGTTATAATATGTAAGAATAAACATGTAATACTCCCTCCATTTTTGTATACAAGGCCACAAACCCATATTACAGTTACCAAGGTAGAAACTAATGGCCATTTAAGCCAATGTTGCAAACTAGTCTTTTCTCCTTGCTTGGTGTGTTAATTAATGTGTATTTTCCTCTTCAACGCACAACAAGACAACTCTCTCACTCCTTATTGGTTGATTAATGTGGTGCGTTAAAATTAACCTTCTCACCCCCCGCATGCATGCATGCGGTACTAATGTCCTCGGTTGCTAGTACGAGACAAACCTCATAAATTTTATCTCGATTGGTGTTAGTGGCCTTGTATAGCTGCAAATTGTAATTTTGATAGTGGCCTTGTATACAAAAATGGAGGGAGTAGTATAATTTTTGCAAAAGTGGAAGCTTTCCAAAGAGTAAATAAATTAGTTGCATTGGTATTTGTTCCACGGCGTCTCAACTTCTATAAATCAAAATAATGAATTGGTGGCATTAGTATCACCCTTTAAAAAGAAAGAAAATGAAGGAAATAATGACAAAACTGGAACACAATTTAAATAAATATTGTGTTTTCATAATATTAAAGAATAAGCATATAATATTTGTTGTTTTTTTTGCTAAAAACAACTTCCCTAAGAAGGAATGAATTAATGGCATTGATATTGCCCTTTAAGAAGGAAGAAATGAAACAAAAATAAAAAAATTAAATATAAGAAAATTAAATTATTAAGTTTTCTAATGAATACTAAATTAGTGGGATTTTTATTACCTTTACAAAGAAACAAAAATCAACAATCTAAACCAAGAAATGCCAAATTTTGCACACAATTTATAGAGAAATTGCACTTTTTATAATATGCCAGAACAAGCATATAATAGTGGAATTTTCACAAAAAAGGAAGTTTACTGAGAAGGAATGAATTAGTGCCATTGGTACTAAAGGAAACAAAAATTAAACAAAATAAAAATAATGATGTTTTTCTAAGAAAGAGCGAATTAGTGGCTTTGATATTACCCTTTAATAAGAAAAAATGAAATGGAAAATAAGACATAATCTTAATAATGAACTTTTTTAGGAATGAAAGAAAATGAACTAAAACTCAAATAAAATCAAAATAATGAAGTATTTCTAAAAATAATAAATTAGTGGATTTTGTATTACCCATTAAGAAGTAAGAAAATGAAATATAAGCTAAAATAAAATCATAATAATGAAGTTTTCTAAGAAAATATGAATTAGTGGCATTGATATTACCCTTTAAGAAGAATAAAACGAATAAAAAAACAATAATAAAATTTGCACAATTTTTTCATTAAAAATGCACCTGTTAATATTATGCAAGAGTATGCATATAATAGTAAAATTTCACACACAAAATGATTCCTAAGAAGTAATAAATTGGTGGCATTGCTATTACCCTTAAAAAGGAATGAAAATGAAAAACATAAACAAAATCAAATAATGAAGTTTTCTAAGGAAGAATAAAATAGTGTCATCGGTATTACCCTTTAGAAGAAAGAAAATAAAAAATAAAACAGACAATGACAAAAATTGCACACAGTATTCACACAAAAGTGCTTTTTTTTAATATGCAAGAATAAAAATATAATAGTGCAATTTTCACAATCTCAATTCCTAAGAAGGATGAATTACTGGCACTAATTTATCCTTGAAAAAGAAATGAAATAAAATAATAACTAAAATATTCAAAATAAGGAACCGCAAGGTAGAAATAGTATTACCATGTAAATAAGAAAGATAACGATTTTTAAAAAAAAAACTTGCACACAACTTTGCTCTAAGATTGCACTTTTTGTAGTATGCAAACAATAATCATATACTCTCTTCGTTCCCAAATATTTGTCTTTCTAGAGATTTCAACAAGTGACTACATACAAAGCAAAATGAGTGAATCTACACTCTAAAATATGTCTACATACATCCGTATGTTGTAGTCCATTTAAAATCTCTAGAAAGACAAATATTTAGAAACGGAGGGAGTAGTAGGTAATTTCGCACATATTGTATAATAGTTACGTTTATAAATTTACACTTGCCCAACATACCAAAAATACCCACAAAAGAAAAATGAAAACCAACTAATAAAGAAAAAATAAAACCAAAAACACATAAAAGCAGAAAAAACATAAAACAAACAGAGAGAGGAGGGTTGGATCACATAGTTATTAGTGATAATTACAACTTGCATCATTTTCATCTTTGCCCCTTGGTTCATATGGTACCTTACAAGTTACAAACAGGAAACTGCGCGCCCAACACACCACCAGGAAAATTTTGTTTTTTGCCACTATAGATATTGCTAATTTTCCTTATGCCACTCTAGATTTTGACATTTCACTTTTGCCACTCTTAGTTTTCGATAATTATCACAACTACCATTCCCGTGGCAAAAGCAAAATTTTCAGAGTAGCAATTGTGATACATTTCAAAAGCTAAGAGTGACAAAAATGAAATGAAATTATTTTTCTTTTGCCACGCAATGACAATTGTGATAATTGTCAAAAGCTAAGAGCGGCAAAAGTCAAAATCTAGAATGACATAAGGAAAATTGATAAAATGTAGAGTGGCAAAAACAAAATTTTCCCTAAAATTAGTTAGTCGAGACATGCACGCATTGCACTGCACCGGGCTGAGAACCCAAAGTTATTTTGTCTTCCCTATGTACGCACACAGCGACTAGAATGTGGAAGGTTTCCCTATATAACGACTTCTGAGGTCGAGACAGGTTCCATGCAACTTCATCATATGCTTTTTAGCTAGGCAGAGGTTAAGCTAATTATATACTATGTACCAGCGGTTTATAGCTTGTAACGAAATGCAGCGATGCGATGAAAAGACAATCTTCATGCATGAGTTAGACCGTCGGCGAGCAATGTGTTTACCACACCACCATCTTGCATATATATGAAGATCGATCCAACCCAGGTAGCTGTTAATTATATAAGAGGAATAAACATCAAAACTAATCAAGAGTAGTGATGAGCTCGAAGATGGGGAAGAACAAGAACGGTCTGGTCGTGTCAGCCAGCGTCCTTGCCGTGCTGACGATCTTCTTCGGAATCATCGGGGCGATCCTCGTGGTGGCAGTATGCACCGCAAGCTAGATCTCTTCCTCCATTGGTGATCCTTGTGTACGGGATTTTTTGACCGTGCGCTTCGTACGTTCATGCAGACAGCTCAGTACAGCAACCGCAGTGACTGTAACTACAGGCCGGCGGCGATGCCCTGCGGCATCATGGCGGCGGTGCTGGCGCTGATGACACAGATCGTCGCCAGTGCGGCCATGGGCTGCTGCGGCTGGTGCTTCGAGAGGTGTCCCACTCCCAAAAGCAAGGGCAAGCGTGTCCTCGCAGTCCTCTTGTTCATCCTCTCATGGTATGTACCCTACTATCAAGAGATCAAATACGCAAACTTTAACGCATCTATTCCCAATCTACTCCCTCCGTTCCATAAGTCAAAAATATTCTTATATTATGGGACGGAGAAAGTATTACAATGTAAGTTACGGAGGGAAAAGTGTTTGTAAACTTTGAAAGTGCAAGTTTCATAGGGAATCTACACGTGGTAAGAGGTTTGTTCCTTTATATATTAATAATTATTGTGGTTTCTCCATGCATACTTGCAGGTTCCTTGCGGTTGCAACAGTGATAATATTTTTGCTGGCCGCGACGATGGTTGGGTCTAGAGGCTATTTTCAAATTGACGTGGGCGATGCCAATTGTAACACACCAGGTGTCTTAATTTTCGTGGTGGCGACGGTCTTATTTAAAATAGTTGTCGGCCTTGACATAGTCTCGTATATCCTCTTTTAGAAGGTTGGCCGCGACCAAGCAGGTGCTAGCGGTGATACTCCTTCGGTGCCAACCGTGGTGTCTAAAGTTGGTTCCGCGCCTTCTCATTCTGCATGTGAAAATCAAGTGTGAGGGTAGCTCATGCCGCTATGGCATCACTGTATTGTGTATGCCGATAAAATATCCCTCTTTTAGCCTTTCTTAGTTTATTGACTGGTTTTGATCTTTCATCAAGAACGCTGCTCAGCAACGATCAACTGATCAGAGCTACCACGCTAGTTGTCAGATGCCTCCACGCCTAGCCGCTGGATCACGTGTGTAGAAGAATATAGAGGAAGATGGGTGAAACTGTTGATATATTGTTTGAGCCGGAGTACATGATCTTTTTGGAATACAAAACAAGATAAAATAATTTATAGTCTATCATATGTTTCCTAATAATCACGATACTCAGTATCTCTGCAATCACAACGGTAGCGACGTAGACGGTGAGACTGGAGAATAATCCGAAGGTAAGCCGGCAGACTTCCCCCACAATCACAATGTTAGCGACACAAGCGATGAGACTGGATAATAAGCTGAAGGTAAGCTGACGGGCATCCTCCGGCAATTACAACGGTAGCGATGCAGGCGGTGAGATCGGAGAATAATCCGAAGGTAAGCCGGCGGACTTCACCCACAATCATGATGTTAGCGATGCAGACGATGAGACTGGATAATAATCCGAAGGTAAGCTAACGGACATCCCCTCGCAATCACAATGGTAGCGACGCAGACGGTGAGACTGAAGAATAATCCAAAGGTAAGTCGACGGACATCCCCCCACAGTCGAACGGTCGTTGCATGGTAGAAGTCATTGCTGCGGCGGAAACCAATGAGGTTACTCAAGCAAGGCGGTAGCCCTTTGTACCGTTGTTGACGTAGCCGCGAGAGTAGGGTAGTGTAGCCATCATGGAGGTAGCCATGCGAGGGACGCCGTGGTCGATGTCGAGTCAAGGTGGCTGGTTTCGAGGTAGTCGTCGTGGACAAGGAAGAAGAACGGCGGCGGCGACCTAAGGAGGCGGCGGCGGCTACGTTAGGAGCGCGGCAGCGGTGCTCGAAGTAGGCTAGGAAGCTAACCCGACAGTGCGACGAAAACCGACGCGGACGATGGCGTTCCCGCGCCTAAGAAGGCTGTGTGGTGCATACCACACAGAAGTGGACCGTGCCACATAGTGCTACCGCCCGAAGGGGCGACGCAACGGCGGCGCACGAGCCGAGGCGACGACAGGGAAGACCTCAGAGCGACGGCAGGGACCGCATGCCGCGCTCGCTATGCCCGATGGGGCGACGCAGCGGCAGCGCAAGGATCGATGCAGCCACGGAAACGGTCTGGAGCGGACGGACTCGGGACGGCGGTGGACCACGGGTCGCGGCACTACGCCCTGAAGGGGCGACGCAGCGGCAACGCGCAGGTTGGTTCAACCACCGGAACGGCCTTAGGACGGCGGCGTAGACCGCGTGCCACGACGCTACGGTCCGAAAGAGCCAAGTATGACCTAGGACTGATTTGCATTGTATTATCACTTTCAATAGAAAAAACTTCACTTCTCAAGAAGTTAATCTTATGTCCAGGTCTCATTTCACACAAGTGAGTTTCAGATTGATTGCTTTCTCAATATCATGAGATATGCACAATATCGTGTCATCTGCATATTACAAAATGGCCACACAATTAGGGATCAAATCATGACCAAGTCCAAGTGTGTACCTGGCAGTTTTCTTTGCCAACTCAGCCCTCGGCCGGTGGGTTGGTCTCCCTGGAGATGAATCTGACGCTGAAAGCGTGACCGGCACAAAGGCGCTCATCACCGCGCCTAATGAAGAAGGTGTTCTCGTCACATTCAAATTGGTCCACGTTGATTCTTCTAATTTTCTTGTTTCTATCTACTAAATGCCGTAGAGAATTAAGAATTTTCATGTCTTTCAATTCTCGTACTCGTAATTGAAAAGTTATGGAAGAAGACCCATCATTTTGCAATGAAAACAACATATAAAACTCTGAACAATTTCGAAATTAGACCAAACGTCTTAATACATATGCAAAAAAAAATTATTGGTCCCAGGCGCTCCAACGCCACGATTCCATGACACCACCTCATGGCGCACCCAGCCTCTAAACGCTACGACGGTTCATCAGGATCTTGTCAATTTCCGCCGAGAACGACACATTAGCAGGGACGAAGCACCCGTTCCTGCCGGTGAAGATGGTGCCACTTCCGATGGGCGAGCCGTGGGAGTATCGCCTTGTCGCTTGTCGCTGGTCGCTTGGTGGTGTAGGGCTCTGTGGGGTGTGGGCAGCAGTGGCTTGCTTGATTTGGGCAGTCGACTTGGAGCTAACGTAAGGATTCCGCTGTTTTCTGCTAGTTTGGTGCTCCGGGCGATTTGCTTTCAGTTCATCAGTTCTTGCGAAGCCGTAGGGCATGATTCTCACTCGCTATTTACCTCCGCGTTGTGTTCATCGGTTCGCAAGCTCGGGAGTTTTCTTTGCTCACAGTGCTTCCCCATCATGTCTAATGGAATTTATAGCTACGTAATACTTCCTCTGTCCCAAAATAAGTGTCTCAAATTTAGTACATTGCTTTTATCGAGTTAGTTCGAGGGGCCTCTCTTCAGGTTTAGTTGCTGATTTAAGTGAGGCTTTTTCTAAGCCGCGAGCCGGCGACCCTCTTGTTTTCGCCATGCTTGGTGAGGCGGGAATTCTTGACAGCACTCCACTCGGGTCGATTGAATCCTTGACAAAACTCTTGGCTAGGCGCAACTTAATAATATGTACTTTAGGGAAGTTGTATTAGAATTGTGATAGTTGATTTGGATCGAAGTATCACCTTTATATGGTACTCCTTTTGTTTTTAAATATAAGTTTTTTTAGAGGTTTCACTATGAACTACATACGGATATATATAGATATAGTTTAGAGCGTACATTCACTCATTTTGCTCCGTATGTAGCCATGTCGAAATTCCTAAAAAGGCCTATATTTAGGAACGGAGCAACTAGCTTACTACAAAGAAATGGAGCAGTTAATGCGATTGATAATCTTCATGCATGAGTTAGCCCGTCGTCGAGTAATCATATTCGAGCTACCATTGTGTTCCTGCACCTGCTCATCTATCTATAAATGCATGTGTTTGCGCCTAATGCACTATCCAACTCATCTGCCCCGATTAGGAGTGTAGTGTGATCATCCATGGGGAAGAAAGGTATCGTGGTGGCGACCACCGTCATCGCCGTGATGACTGTCATCTTCGGGGTCATCAGCGCGGTTTTCTTGGGGCTGGTATGCAACCTCTGGCCAACCAATAATCTAGTTGTACAGTAGTTCATAGTAATTTTGGTGATTATTCTTAACTGTGTGCACTCATTCATGCAGAGAAGCTATCAGGATGACCACGATGACCGCAGCGTGTGTAAGTACGAGCGATCGCCGGCGACGGCTTGCGGCGTCGTGGCGGCCGTGCTGGCGCTAACGACACAGATTCTCGCTAGCGTGGCCATCGGCTGCTGTGGGGCATGGCAGAATCCCAAGAGGGCCAATCGCATCGCCGCCGTCGTTTTTTATGTCATCTCATGGTATGTAAATAATTTTGTCACTGAAAGCTGCATATCTCAGCTGATTTCTGTCTTTTTTTTTTAGGGTCCAGCTGCTTTCTGTCAGTAGTCAAGGAAAATATCATCTTCAGGCAAAAAAAAAACTTGACACTAAAATTAATATTGTATGAATTTTTTAGAAAAAAGGAGGAAATTCCACCATGGGCGGTAAACTTGAAACCTAGGTACAGAACAGTCAATCTGGTAGAAAATCACGCAAGAGGGTCCATGAACTTAAGACATATACAATGATACTATATTAAAAGTGTCATGTAGGATAATTATTGAGATTAATGAGAGAGAAACGAGAGAAAAGGTTTGCTTTCTCTTAATTAAGATATGTTCTGTTAGCAACAATATCTCTCATCACATATTTAGGTATAACTTGTTGTACACCATTTTTATTGTCATATCAAGATTACTTGACGGATTTAAGATAAGACTGCTTTATCAATCACTATGCATGCCCTTAGGCAACTCACAATTCAAATCGCTACATGTCATCATAATTTGTCACAGTGACAGTTGAGGTTGCCGTGTCAATGTCATGTATGCATCATGATCATACGACTGCACGGCCATGTGAGTCAAAATTATATGGTGCAGGCTCTGTCGTGCTGGAAGGCAGCAGGGACCCAGGAGAACGTTCGTTCTCTACGGTTTTAAAAAAGAATACACCTTTGCTTAAAATTTTCAGACTGAAGTTTAACAAAATCTATATATACTTGGTGGATTGTTTGTTTAAGTAGTATTAACTAATGTGGTCTCTATGCCATACATGTATACTTGCAGGATCCTAGCGATCATAGCGGTGCTAGCTTTCCTGGGAGGCGCCCTATTAGGGATTGAAGGATCTATGGAGAAAACTATTGGGAATAGTAGTTGTGCCGGAGGTGTCGGAGGTGTCGCAGTCTTCGTGGACGCGACATTTCTGTTTCTTGTAGTTGTCGCCCTTGTGGTCTCCTCGTATCTTCTTACTCAGAAAAATGACCACCACGAAGCAACCGCGGGCAATAATCCTCGTTTGGTACCAACCACTACATCTCCTTCGGCGCCAACAGCTACATCTAAAGACAGCGCCTACGCTTCTGCTCCTGTGCCAGCAAATGAAGTCTGAAGTTAGCTCTGCCACTATGCAACGGTTGTCTTTGCCTTCCAAAAGGAGGAACATGCTTTCTGGACGTCGTAAGTGGAAGGCACTCGTTGCGGCCTTCCATTCCAAAATACTTGGTGGTTTTAGTTCAAATTCAAACTAAAACCATAACAAGTATTTTGAAACGGATGGTGTACATGCTTATCGTTTCTTACATACATCATTAAATTGTTTTCGTAATATGGGTTTGAGGGCTACTTTTTATCATATGGATTGTACATTTTTCATATACAGTAGAAACATTTTTCTATACTTGTTTACATTTTTCAAATATATGATTAATATTAATTTAGCTATATGTTTGATGTGTACTATTTTGGCACAGATTTTACATTTTTGGTATACATAAGAAATATTTTTCTTATATACATTATCATTTTTCAAATATTGTCTTCATCTTATGTTAATTGACGCTAAAACAAATGTATCTAGACGTATTTCAGTGTTACATACATGATTGCCATTTTTCAGATATATGTTTTTATGTCAACTTTTTTCATACATATTGTACATGTTTTTATACATAGGAAACATTTTTAAGCTATATTATACTTTAAAAACTGGAATGATTCCTTGTGAAATATATGTATTTCTTTTAAATATGACAAAAATAGAAAAATGAAATGAAAAAAATGAGACGAAGTGAACTAACAGAAAAAGAATAGAACCAATAGCATTACTGGTCCGGTCCATGAACACAACACTTCAGGCAAGGCGATGGCGTATCTCACTATAAGTGAGTTATAGACGCGCCCCTACCCTGCACGAAGCGACTATGTCCCGTCTAGTGTGAGACCGAGGGCATTTTCTCTTCGGCACCTTCAGCGCCCGTTAACATGCATTTCGTTAGCTAGCGCTAAAGGCGTTCTTACCTCGGCCGGACCATCCAAGGGTGGAATGCATTTCGTTAACTGGGCTAAAGGCGCTCTCGGCTTGGCCGGCCCATGTAAGGATGGAATGGGAGAAACCTCATCCCGGGTTTTCTTGTTTTTTCTGATTAATTAATGTTTTTACTGGACTGCTCTTGTTTGGTTTTTCTTTTCTTTTCTTTTCTTGTTCTATTTTTTCTTTTCCTTTTCTCTCTTTCCTTTATCCTGCATTATTTTCTATTGTCTTTAGATTTATTTTATTTTTCATTTTTCCTTTTTCCTTTTGAAATGCACGATCTTTTTGCAAATTTGGTGAACTTTGTTTCAAGTTCCTGAACGTTTTTCAAAATTGGTCAAATTTTTTGAATTGCTGAACTTTTCTTGATGTTTTTTTGATTTTGTTTTCAGAATTCAACAATTGAAAAAAAGTTTTCTGGGACATTTTTCGAGCAAGCGTCAGTAGTACAACCATTTGGGGAATTTCCCGAGCGAGCTCGTGCGCTGGTGGGCCAACTCATGCTAGCGACCGTGCGAACGGAAGCCCGTTAACTGACTATATCTTGCGTTATGCGAGATGGATGATACTCGCGTTGAAGCTTTTTAGCATAGCTACTGGTCGGGCCTGTTTTTTCGGGGTTTTTTCCTTCGCTGAGTGCATTTGATCGATAGTTCGCTCGCCTCTCTCCGTTTTTTTTCTTGTTTCATCACTTTTTTTGGCGAAAAGGACCCTAGACTATATTAAACAAAAGCAGTGGTACAGCGCACCCCATAAAGAAAGGAAATTACATCAAAGTCCATAGGGAACCGAACCAGCATAAGGCCTTGTACAATGGGAGGTGCTTAGGGGAGGTGCTTAGAGAAATAAAGCAGACTTTTCTTAAGCATCGGTGCTTATTTGTACAGGATAGACGCTTAACTAAGCGTTTCTCGTGTAGAAATAGGCACCGGTGCTTCAGAAAAACCCGGTTTATTTTTCTAAGCATCTCTCTAAGTACCTCCCATTGTACAAGGCCTAATCCTCAGCGCGAGGCGAGGGCACAATCCTCAGTTTCTATACGTTTTTCTTATTTTTCTCTTTGTTTTCTTTGCTGGATTTTTTGTTTTTTACGTTAGTTTTCTTCCATGGTTCTTCTCTTTAGTTATTTTCATTTCATGATTTTTTCGTTTTTTCTTCGATTCTATATTTATTCATCGGTTTTCTTCATTTTTTTTCTCTTTTCTTCGATATACTATGATTTTTTTTCTTTTTTCATCGGTATTCTTGATTACACTATAGTTTTCCTTTTTTGAATGGTTTACTACACTATACACAATTTTTAGATGGTTTTCTCATTTTTTTCGGTTTAGTTGGGTTTCTTTGTTTTCTTTATTTGGTTTTTGTTTTAACTTGGTTTTCTTTATTTTTCTTTTGTTTCTGACAGGATTTATCAGTACACAATACACATTTTTAGTGTACATATGAATTTTTCATACACATTATCATTTTTCAAATACATCATCTTTATTAAATACATGTTTTTGAACATTTTTCTGAATAGACTATTAACATCTTTTTAATACATGGTCAACATTTTTATATACACATTCAACATTTTTCTTAAATACATGTTTTTGAAAACTTTTTTGAATACCCGATCAAAAAAATTTCCATTCACACTTTAAATTTTCAAATGCTTTATTAACATTTTTCTAGTACATGGTCAACATTATTTCTATGCACATTTCAACATTTATCAAATGCTTCATCAACATTTATCAAATGCAAGATTAAAATTTTTTGGAATCCATGATCAACATTTCTCTAAACAGATTTTATATCTTCCAAATGCTTGATTAACATTTTTGAAATACTTGTTTAACATTTTTTAAATGCTTAGCATTTTCACATACGTGATCAAATGATTTCATCATTTTTTCAATACATAATCACCATTTTTTCTATATACATCCAACATTCTTCGAACACTTGATTATCATTTTTTAAATTATTTTTAACATTTTTTCAAATACCTGGTTAACATATTTTGAATACATGATGAGCTTTTTCACAGACATTGTATATTTCTTATATACATTTTTCGTATACATGGTCAACATTGTTTCTATACACATTAAAAAAATCAAATGTATGATTAACATTTTTCAAACCATTACGAGTATCTGTTTAGAAGATTCGGAAGTGTAAACAAAAGTCAAAACAAAAACAAAATGTCAAACATACAAAATAAGAGGCCGTGGCCTCGCGTGAGCTGGGCCGGCCTATTTAGGCCGGCGCCTTCAGCGAGAGCTGACTTTGTCTTGCTTGCAGTGAGACATTGTCGCGCCCGCTAACTAGCACAAAGAGCGCCAATTAGGGGGAACCTCTATTTGATGCTCGCTGCGTCAAATTGGCGGCAGCACGCACAGGACAGCACCTGACTGGGCCGGCCCATTGAGCCGTATCGCATCACCAAAAATATCAAAAAACACTGGGCGGCAGGGATTCGAGAATTCGAACAGGGAAACTACTGCTTGCGACTGCGTATCATAGGCTCATAGCCACCTCACTGGACCAGTACCCATGGCAGTAGAGCAGTCAATATCTCAAAGAACTAAACCAGACTGAGCTACTATTCCGAACCGGAACAAGACCCAAATTAGTTTGTGTAGTGAACAAAATTTGAACTAGTGTGAACTTTTTTGAATTTTTGAACAAATTTTCAGAGACAGGAACATAATTTGAAATAGCCGAAATTGTTTTTAAAAAATGAATATTTTTTGAATTTCTGAACAAATTATAAAATTCCAAACAAATTTTGGAACCGCGAATATTTTTTGAATTTTTCAACATATATTTGAAAACCGAACATATCTGATATTCGAAACAAAAAATTGAAACCACGAACAATTTTTTGAATTTGTGAACAATTGTTTAAAAATAGAACTCTTCATGAAATTCCGAAGAAAAATAAGAAACCACGAACATTTTTATGACTCTTGAATATTTTTCTGAAATACAACACTTTTTAAATTTCTGACCCAAATTTTGAGACCACAAACATTTTTGAACCATTAATTTTTTTCCAATTTTAGAATTATTTTTTAAAAAAGTACCTTTTTGGATTTCTTTTAAATTTTTGACCAAATTTTCAAAACAAGAACATTCTTTGAAATTCCTATAAATTTTTGGTAAATCAAACATTTTTTGAAAGTCTGAAAAAGTTGGAATTTTTCGAAAAATATGAAAAAGGGAATTCAACTTGAAAAAGGAAAAAATTGAAAAGGAGGCGAAAAGGAGAAATAAAAGGAAACAGACAAACGAGAAAAAAACCATACAAAAGCGGAAAACAAGAAAAATTAAAAAAGGGTTTGGGAACCTTCTAGCAGTTTCCCAAAACCTATCAGGGACCTTCCGGAAGGTTCAGAAAACCTGTGCTCCTTGCACGCTCAGATGGGTCGGCCCATTGTATCGAGAGGCTGTGCGATCGGTCGACAATGTGCCGCAAAATGCGGCAGATAAGATTTTCCCCAATTAGAAGCTCCCTTGAGAAGGAGTGTGCGCTCGCGTTAGTAGGGCATCGTTATGAATGGGCCGTCCCATCTAGATTCCTTGTTAATTCGTTTTTCCCTGTTTTGTATTCTTTTTTTGTTTTTTCTGTTGTTTTAATTTTTGAAAAATATTGCAAAAACATATGTTCGTCGACAAAATTAACTCCGGGACGTGGCTTTGCTGGCTCTCTCCATTCTTGTAGGGAGATCGGGAGTTGGTTCTTCACAAGAACTCCGCATTGACGAATGAACTTGTCCGCAATCTTCTTAGGCGCTAATGGTTCGCCATTAGATTTGATGGCCTCGATATTATACTTTACGCCCTCCTTCAACTTTTTGTTCCGGCCTCGTTTCATGTTGCCTGAAGATTTGCTCGATCCGGATGGCTGAAAGAAGAAAGATCGATTCTTTAATATATCTTCAAGTCATTTAAAACATGTGATGATCACCAGATGCCTGCTTATATAAATATATATACCTCGCCGGTCTTTGTTGTTTCAAGATCAACATTTTCTTCGTCATGTTCATAGTTCATGACTTCATCAATTCGGTCATCGCGATCGAATATCATATCACCCTCCCCGGTGTTGTTTAGATATTCGGAGCCGTTATAATCTTCTTCATTCTGATCATCATCTGGCCCGCGAGGATTGCGTATGATATTAAACAGGGCCTCTTCTCCCTCTAATCCAAAAGAAATATATTCAAATTACAATGCATGGATGCAATCAATTAATAAGGAAAAGCTGAATCAATCATAGTACATAATAAGCATCATCGAATATAATCTAGAATACGTCGTCTCGAATAATAGACATAATCTCGAATACATTGTCTCGAATAATATATATAATCTTGAATAAATCATCTCGAATATTATATATCGAATACATCACTAGCTAGCTAGCTAGCTAATAAAGATCGAATACTAGAGAGTAATCTAGGCGGTGGACAACCAAAGTGAAGGAACCATCACTGGATCATAGCTCGGCTGATCTCCTCAAAGAACCTGCCAAGTATTGGAGAACCTGACGTCCATAGCAGCCATGTAGCGATGGACGTGCTCATCCTCCTCCCTAACACGGCGACGTACCATCTCCGGCGGGGCCGGCTCCCTCTGCACCGAAAGTGGCCCACGCGAACGCCACCAAAGGAGATGAGGGTCGACAACGGGACCCGGGGCCGGGTTCCTCACCAAGCGTCGCGCCCCTGAAGGTATCACCTCCCAGTGCCAGCCCGGCGGAGCCCAATCCCGGACATGGGTCCTCTGAAGCAGGACGTCGTCGCGAACGGGTCGACGGCGAGGATGCGGGCCGGGCATCGTCGACAACAAATACTATATGCTGCAAAAGTAAAGTAACATTTTTTAAATGGTGGATTTTGATTTCATATATGCAAATTCTAAATATTATAACTAAAACTAACATTTCTAATATTTCTATAACTAAAACTAACATTTCTAATATTTCTATAACTAAAAAACATTTCTATATAACTAACATTTCTAATATAACTAACATTTCTAATATTTCTATATAACTAACATTTCTATATAACTAACATTTATATAACTAAAACTAACATTTCTAATAATTCTATAACTAAAAAACACAAAGATTGCTAACAATTCTATAACAATGTGTGTGTGTGTGTGGTTGGCGGCCGGGGCAAGAGCTCGCCGGCGAGGCGCGACGACGGGGGGCGGGGACGGGGATGGGGCGGCGACGACGGGGACGGGGCAGCGACGACGGGGACGGGGACGGGCCGGGCGGGGCGCGGCGACAGGGACGGGGACGGCGACGGCGACGGACGGCGACGGGGACGGCGACGAGGGGCGGCGACGACGGGGCAGAGGAGAAAGAAGATGAGAAACTAACAATTTTTTGAAGTGTTTTCTTATATAGAACCCACCGTTAGTACCGGTTGGAGCCACCAACCGGTACTAAAGGTCTGTTTTGGCCAGGCGAACCGGCGGGAACCGCACCCCCTTTAGTACCGGGTCGTGGCACCAACCGGTACTAAAGGCCCCCCTTTAGTACCGGTTGGAGCCACGACCCGGTACTAAAGGGTGTGCGTTGCCAGGCGAGGGGCGCAGAAGTTTAGTCCCTCCTCGCTAGTCGAGGGGCAATCGCACCTGCTTATAAGCCCCGCCATCGCTGCTGTCTCGAGCTCCTCTCTTAAGCAGGCCTTCTGGGCCTACCTCTACTGTGATGCCCTGTTGGGCCTACTGGGCTAGCGGGCCTGCATCCTGGCCCAAGTAGAATTTGGGTTTCTAGTCTTATGCAGGCCGCTGTGGCCCAGTAGGTGGGCTTTTTTTTCTTATTTTTTTGCTTTATTTATTTTGAGTTGTTTTTTTGTTGTATTTAGAGTTTCTTTGTGAATATTTTTGCTTTACGTACAAAAAATTACAAACTTTCTGTTAGTACCGGTAGTTTACAAATTTAAATAGTTCAAATTTTGAATTATTTGAAATTTGTGTGAATCACTAGTTTATGAATAACTTAACTTTGAAAATAGATTTTTCAGTGATTCTTTTTTCTTATGTTTAATATTAGTGTGTTTTATCATTATATTCAATTTGGTAATGTTTAGGTTATTTAAAAAATTGAATGCCTTTATAACGGATGAGTTTTTGTACGAAACCCTGATACTTCGAAAGAGATTGTCCATTTTATACACGAAGTGCATCCAATTTTTGTGGTAACCCTCTCTACTTTTTTGCACATGCTATATGGGTGAAATTATGATACCATGACAACTTTCAACCTTTTCTGAGTTCATTTAAAATGCTTTTCAATTTCAGGGTCATTTAGCTGAAAAAATCAGTAAATGCATGAAAGAATTTGCTTGCACATAAAATTTCTTCGCGTTTCAAATGCCAAAACACATAACTAGCTACTCTAACTATTACAAAGATTCCCTCTTGGGTGTGAAACATAGAAGAAAGTGATGATAGTGAAGCCGATCACATCCCAGATCTTTGGGTGTGAAACTTTTTCTTTGCGTGTGTCCCTTTGCGTCGTAGCCATGGAAAATCTTCATCATTTAACTGGATGCTCGGGTCAATATTCACTGTGGATGGAGCAATTTCATCAAACTTTTCATAATCTCCTGACATGTCTGTCTTGTCATCCACTCCCACGATGTTTCTCTTCCCAGAAAGAACTATGTGCCGCTTTGGCTCATCGTACGATGCATTCTCTTCCTTATCTTTTCTTTTTCTCGGCTTGTTAGACATGTCCTTCACATAGAAAACATGTGCCACATCATTGGCTAGGACGAATGGTTCGTCTGCATACGCAAGATTGTTGAGATTCACTGTTGTCATTCTGTACTGCGGGTCTTTCGTTACCCCGCCTCGTGTCATATTGACCCATTTGCACCGAAACAAAGGGACCTTCAAACCACGTCAATAGTCAAGTTCCCATATGTCCTGTATATAACCATAATATGTTTCCTTTCCCGTCTTGGTTTCTGCATCAAAGCGGACACCACTGTTTTGGTTGGTGCTCTTCTTATCTTGGGCGATCATGTAAAATGTATTACCATTTATCTTACCCTTTCAAAGTCATTATATTCGAAGATGGTAACTGGGACAGCAAGTACAAGTCATCTTCAATAGAGGCGTCATGCATGGTATGTGTCTGCAACCAGCTGGCGAAACTCCTGGTTTGTTCACGTGTAATCTAGTCATCAGACCGCTCCGGGTGTTTGGAGCGTAGCAAATTCTTGTGTTCATCCATATACGGATCCACCAAGGCGGAATTCTGTAGAATTGTGTAGTGTGCTTCAGTGAGAGAATGTCTATCCATACATATTATTTTGTCGGGTGGTAGATGCGACATATGCCAACGGGTGGCTTATCATTGTGGGAGCCAATAAGACGTCGCCGGTGCCTGGAAGCGGGATGAGGCGAAGACATGCACGTCGGCGAATCTTACCCAGCTTCGGGGCTCTCCGTGGAGATAACACCCCTACTGCTGCTCTGCGAGGTCTCCGCATGATCACTAGATGAACAAGTAGCTACACGATGCTTCTTGAGCTGTTTGGCGAGAGGAGGAAGAAGGGCACTGCTCGCTCTCTTCTCCTCCCTATGTGGTGTCTAAAACTAGCAGGGATCAACCCTTTGCATGGGTGTCCCGGCGGGTTTATATAGGCCTACCCCCCAGGGATACAATGGTAATCTGGCTGGGCGTGGGGCCCAGCCGTCTGTGTCTACACTCGCCGGCTTCTGCGCCGGCTGTTGGGGCCCGCCGGCTGGTGGGTCCCGCCGGCTGCCGGCTCCTTGGTCGACAGGCAGGCCCCACTATCCAGGGCCTTGTCGGTGGCTGGTTACTGTTACTCAATCCTGGTGACAAGGGCTTCGCCGAGGTGGGCGTGGCTACAGTGCCGCCATTCGGCGGGTGATCACTGTAGCCTCACCGCGTCTTGTCTCCTTAATGGGGCGTCTCCTTCGAGGGAGGTGGCAAGCCGGCTGTGGAGAGCCGGCTCTATATTGGGCCGACTGGGGGAGGCCTGGCCGCCTTCGGGTGTCTCTCTGCCCGAAGGGGCCCACCGCCCGTGGGCCACACTGGCAGCCCGTCATGGATGACATCAGGGTCAACGTGGCAACAGTGCCGCGTCGGATGGGTCATGGCCACCGGTACGGCGCACTATGCCAGGCGTGCTCCGGGATTCGGGGGTGGCAGGCTTTACTGTAGCCACGCCCCGTCATATTGCCGTTATGCGGATGCAGACTTTGAGGGTACGATCTTGACCGCTTTGTGGAAGCCGGCTTCTTGGAGTCGGCCTTCTCACGACCGGCTTCTCGGAGCCGGCCCTCCCGCGGCTTTCTTCATGAGGGCTAAAGTCGGGTCGCCTTCCGATAGCCGGCCTGGGAAACAGCCGGCAAGGGGAAGGCGGCCCCATGTCTTGGATTCTTGAGGGCTGGATCGGCTCGTAATTTTTTCAGAAGGGCCAGGGGGAGCCGGCTAGGCTACCGATGGTTATTTACTCCGACAGTAGTCCCCGAAGCTGATCGACCTTCGAGGCTGACAAAAGGACGAGAAGCTCGGTCAGCGTCCTATCCTGAGGGGCCGGCTGTGCTTGTGCGCGTCGTCTTCGGAAAGCCCCGTTTCTCGTAGGCGGGAACGCGGGTTGGCCTGCGAGCTGACCGCACGCCATCCCGCGGGCCACGTGGCAAGGAAATCCTGCCAGTGCACGCTCGCGACGGGACGCCGCCGCAGGCCCGGGCCCGCCACTCCTAGGCCTCGGCCCGAGCGCGGATCTTCTGCGGCCCACTCGGACCGCTCGCCTTCCTGCGGCGGTTTTATTATGCCATTAGGGCGCAATAATTGCGGGACATGGGGGAGTGGGCGTAGTTGATCCCCACGCTCCCCACGCCACGCCTCCTCGGCTCCGCCGCGCGGGTCTATAAGTAGGGGGAGGAGGGGGAGCGGCAGAGGCTCGCACGCTCTCCCTCGCTCCGCCCCTTCTCGCCTTCCTTCTTCTTCTTCCCGCCGCCGCAGCAACCCATTGCCGCGCCGTTCCACCGTCGGACCTCTCAGTTCCTTTGGTCCCGCCGTAGCGAGGTCGTGCGCGTCTCCGCTGTCGCATCGTCTTGCTCCTCGCCGCGTCGCTCCCATGGCGCTGTCGAGCTCGTGGGATGGCTCCAACATCCACGAGGACCACGTCAAGTTCCTCCGCCGGACGCGGCGCCTGCCGGGCGAGAACTTCGTGCGGGTTCGTCAAGTGCCGGTGAGGGAGATTTCGCCGGCACCAGAGGAGGGCGAGCGGGTGATCTTCCTCTCGCACTGCCTGCGCGGCTTCGGCCTTCCGGCGAGCGGATTCCTTCGAGCCTTCCTTGAATTCTACCACCTCCAGCCGCATCACCTCACGCCCAACACGGTGATGCTGTTGTCGGCTTTCGTCACCCTGTGCGAGGGCTTTCTTGGGGTTCTCCCCACGCTCGAGCTCTGGGGGAATTCTTTCAGAGCAAGCTTGGCACCGTCGTCGCGGGCGTGCCCGCCCCCTGCGGAGCCTTCATTGCCATGAGGCGGACGGGCAAGAACAATCCGTTTCCGCCCATCCCGCTGATCCAGTCGGTGAAACTCTGGCGGAAGTCCTACTTTTACGTGAAGAACGTCGCCCAGCAAGGCGACTACGTCAACCTCCGGCTTACGTAGCCGGCCCGCCGGCTGGGAGGCAACCTTCATGGAGCTACCGGGCCAGGTCGTTGTCTCAGGCCGGGAACGCAGCCGTCTCCCGGCTTCGGGTGATGATACAGTCGGAGGGCCTGACCGGAGCCGACTTGGTGGCCACCTTCATGGAGCGCCGGGTACTTCCGCTCCAAGGCCGGCCTCACATGATTTGCCAGATGAGCGGCCGCTTCGACCCGTGCCGGCTGAGCACCAGGGAGATGCCTCATGTAGAGGTGTCTTACATGGTGAACTACATCTCCAACTGCAAGCTCGCCGAGGATTGGCGATACGGCAAGGGGCCGTATTCCCGCGCCAACGCTCTGCCTGCCGTAAGTTTTTTCTTCTTTTCTTCCTTTTTGTATCCGGCCTCATGATAGCCGACCTCTGATCAGTTGGTTTGGCTTTAGCAGAACCCTCTTCTTCCGCCGACGGCCGGGGCCGCAGGGGTAGAGCGCCAATTCCTCCCCGACCGCACGGTGGATGACGCCGATGATCCGGACCTGGGAGCGGCCGCCATGGAAGACGCCATCGTGGGGGAAGGCGACGAGGCCGGAGGCGCGGGGCTCGGGGCCGGCTTCGGAGACTGGCCGGACGACGACGAGGTCGAAGCCGCCCCGCACCGCCAGCCGGCGCTTGATCATCAAGGCACGGGCTCGTCTGCCGCGCCGGCTGCCCGTGGCAGCGCGCAGAAGCGCCGGGCCGCGTCGACCTTCTTCGGCAGCCGGCCGAAGAAATCCAAGGCTTCTACGGCGGCGACCAAGCGGGATGAGGCGGCCGTGAAGGCGGACCGCTTCCGCAAGGCGGTGAAACAGCCGCAGGCGATCTCGGCGTAAGTCGTCGAATGTCTTGTATATATATTTTTTTGTTGTCCTTTTCGACCAAAGCTCTTCTAAACCTTTCTTTGCTCGCCAGACAGGGCACCGATTTCCCTTGAGCGGGGTCTTGGCGGCTCCATAGTCGGGCCGACTGGAGGGTCTTCAGGCTCCCGTCGCGTGGATCCCCGCGCCGACCTTAGGGAGGCCACGGAGCGGAACGCATGGGAGGCACGGGAGGAGCGGGAGGCGGCGGAGCGAAGGACCGCCCAGGCGACGAAGGAGCAGGCCGACGCGGCGGCCAAGGCCCGGGCGGAGGCGGCAGCCGCGGAGACGGAGGCAAAGGCCTCGCACAACCAGCCTCCGCTGCTCGTCGTTCCCCTCTGCGCCGTGGCCCCCGACATCCCCGTGCCCCCGTCGGAGGAGGTCGACCAAGACCCGCCGGTGATTGCGCGTTGATCAGGTAGTAGGAGTCGTTGCCTAAAGCTCTGCTGATGACGAAGGGGCCCTCCCAAGGGGCCGAGAGCTTGTGCTGGCCGGCTGTTCGCTGGATCAGCCGGAGCACAAGATCGCCCTCTTGGAAGGATCTTGGCTTGACCTTGCGGCTATGGTAGCAGCGCAGGCCCTGCTGATAGATGGCGGACCGGCTGAGGGCTAACAGTCGGCCTTCTTCCAGCAGGTCGGCGCCGTCTTCTCGTGCTTCCTTGGCCTCCGCTTCCGTGTACATGGTTACCCGAGGCGAGTCGAACTCGATGTCAGTTGGGATGATCGCCTCGGCACCATACACGAGGAAGAAAGGAGTGAAGCCGGTTGACTTGTTTGGGGTAGTGCGCAGACTCCAGAGGACGGCCGGCAGCTCATCGAGCCAACAGCCGGCTGAACGCTCCAGTGGTACGACCAGTCGGGGCTTGATGCCGGAAAGGATGAGGCCGTTGGCTCGCTCGACCTGGCCGTTTGACTGCGGGTGGGCAACGGACGCTAAGTCCAACCGGATGCCTTGCGTCGCGCAGAAACGTGCCAAGGCTCCCTTGGCAAAATTCGTGCCATTGTCGGTGATGATGCTGTGTGGCACGCCGTACCGAGTTGTTATATCTGCAATAAATGTCACAGCAGTCGGCCCATTCAGCTTCTTGATCGGCTTTGCCTTAATCCATTTGGTGAATTTGTCCACGGCGACAAGCAGATGTGTCATGCCGTCGCGCGCCGTCTTGAATGGGACCACCATGTCCAGTCCCCAAACGGCGAAGGGCCAAGTGAGGGGAATGGTCTTGAGTGCTGAACCCGACATGTGTTGCTTGGAGCTGAAGAGTTGGCATCCTTTGCAATGTTTAACTAACCCCTTGGTGTCATCCAAAGCAGTCGGCCAAAAGAAACCATGGCGGAAGGCTTTGGCGACGAGTGATCTTGAGGCCGCATGGTGGCCGCATTCTCCTCGGTGGATGTCTCTGAGGATTGCAATGCCCTTCTCTTGCTCGACGCATCGCTGGAGGACTCCAGTGACACTACGCTTGACGAGCTCTGTATGCTCCGGCTCGGCGTTGGACTTGTCTTGCCTCTGTTTCGTCAACCGACAGATCTTGGTTTATTAGGAAGTTGAGGATGGACTGAGCCCATGATGGAGCTGCGACTTCTTCTATTGCCAATGCGGCTACTGCGACCAGGGCGGGCGGGCTGGGTGGTGAAATGCTGGAGTCGGCCGCCGCTTGTTGTGTTGGTGCAGTCTCCGGGCCGACTACCACAGTCCCCGAGCCGGGTGTGGCAGTCCCCGGGTCGGGCGTAACTACGGAAGTCCCCGAGCCGCCTGCTGATGTCCCCTGGCCGACTATCGAAGTCCCCGGGTCACCTTCTTGGTTCTTCGAGCCGGGCCCGACTGTATCGGGGTCAGGCGGTACGAAGATGGAATCGGACTCTGGAGACGGCTTGATAGACGGCTTGAGGAAGCGTTGTAGAGAGACACCGGTTGGTATTGCTTGCCGAGTGGAGCCTATTCGAGCCAGGGCATCAGTTGGCTTGTTGTCGGCTCGCGATACATGGAGGAACTCGCATCCTTCAAAATACCCACTGATCTGCTGAACGAGGAAGCGGTAGCTTGCCATATTTGCGTCCTTGGCATCCCAGTCACCGGATGATTGCTGGACCACCAAGTCCGAGTCACCATAACATAGGATCCGGCGAATGCTGAGCTCTTTGGCAAGCCGGAGCCCGTGTATGAGCGCCTCGTACTCGGCCACGTTGTTGGAGGCGGCAAAGTGAATTTGCAGCGTGTATCTGAGCTTCTCGCCTTTGGGAGAGGTGAGGATGACGCCGGCTCCCA
The DNA here is from genome assembly GCF_002162155.2 of Triticum dicoccoides. Classification (NCBI taxonomy): domain Eukaryota; kingdom Viridiplantae; phylum Streptophyta; class Magnoliopsida; order Poales; family Poaceae; genus Triticum; species Triticum dicoccoides. The sequence continues at coordinate 10,534,461 of NC_041388.1, forward strand.
AGCCGGTGCGCATCTTGGACCCATCGAAGTGCATGCGCCAATGAGTGGAGTCGGGAGCTGGCGGCAGGTACTGGGTCTCGGCCCAATCGACGAGGAAGTCGGCCAATGCTTGGGACTTGATGGCGGTGCGAGGCTGGTAGAAGATCGTGTAAGGGGCCAGCTCGATGGCCCATTTCGCCACCCGGCCGGATGCATCCCGGCTGCCTATGATCTCGGCCAGCGGGGCGGTGCATACGACCGTGATGGGATGCTCTTGGAAGTAGGGCTTCAGCTTCTTGGCGGAGAAGTACACGCCATAGCACATCTTCTGGTAGTGCGGGTAGTTCTGCTTCGAGGTAGACATCACCTCGCTCAAATAGTACACCAGCCTCTGGACCGGCTGGGCTCGGTCCTCTTCTGGGCGTTGGACTACGATGACGGTGCTGACCACCCGGCTGGTTGCAGCAATGTAGAGGAGCATGTGCTCTTTCTTAGTCGGCGCCACCAGGACAGGCGGCGTGGCCAGCATCTTCTTCAGCTCATGAAAAGCTTGGTCGGCTTGGTCATTCCACTCGAAGTGAGTAGTCTTCTTCATGAGGCGGTAGAGGGGGAGAGCTTTCTCTCCGAGCCGGCTGATGAAGCGGTTCAGGGAGGCCAAGCATCCGATGAACTTCTGGACTGTTGGGGAACGTAGCAGAAATTCAAAATTTTCCTACGTGTCACCAAGATCTATCTATGGAGAAACCAGCTACGAGTAGAAGGAGGAGGAGAGTTTGCATCTACATACCCTTGTAGATCGCTAAGCGGAAGCGTTCAAGTGAACGGGGTTGATGGAGTCGTACTCGTCATGATTCAGATCACCGATGATCAAGTGCCGAACGGACGGCACCTCCGCGTTCAACACACGTACAGCCCGGTGACGTCTCCCACGCCTTGATCCAGCAAGGAGAGAGGGAGAGGTTGAGGAAGACTCCATCCAACAGCAGCACAACGGCGTGGTGGTGGTGGAGGAGCGTGGCAATCCCGCAGGGCTTCGCCAAGCACCATGGGAGAGGAGGAGGAGGGAGAGGGGCAGGGCTGCACCAACGAGAGATCAAATCATGTATTATGGGCAGCCCCTAGGCCTCATATATATAGGGGAAGGGTAGGGCTGCGCCCCCTTTAGGGTTTCCCACCCCAAGGGGCGGCGGCCAGCCTCCAGATGGCATCTGGTGCGGCGGCCAAGAGGGGGGGGAGGAGTCCATCCTCCCCAAGGCACCTCGGAGGTGCCTTCCCCCTTGAGGACTCTTCCCTTTAGGGTTCCCTAGGCGCATGGGCCTCTTGGGGCTGGTGCCCTTGGCCCATGTAGGCCAAGGCGCACGCCCTACAGCCCATGTGGCCCCCCGGGGCAGGTGGCCCCACCCGGTGGGCCCCCGGGACCCTTCCGGTGGTCCCGGTACAATACCGATGACCCCGAAACTTGTCCCGATAGCCGAAACAGGACTTCCCATATATAAATCTTTACCTCCGGACCATTCTGGAACTCCTCGTGACGTCCAAGATCTCATCCGGGACTCCGAACAACATTCGGTAACCACATACAAGCTTCCTTTATAACCCTAGCGTCATCGAACCTTAAGTGTGTAGACCCTACGGGTTCGGGAGACATGCAGACATGACCGAGACGTTCTCCGGTCAATAACCAACAGCGGGATCTGGATACCCATGTTGGCTCCCACATGTTCCACGATGATCTCATCGGATGAACCACGATGTCAAGGACTCAATCGATCCCGTATACAATTCCCTTTGTCTAGCGGTATTTTACTTGCCCGAGATTCGATCGTCGGTATACCGATACCTTGTTCAATCTCGTTACCGGCAAGTCACTTTACTCGTTCCGTAACACATCATCCCGTGATCAACTCCTTGGTCACATTGCGCATATGATGATGTCCTACCGAGTGGGCCCAGAGATACCTCTCCGTTTACACGGAGTGACAAATCCCAGTCTCGATCCGCATAAAACAATAGATACTTTCGGAGATACCTGTTGTGCACCTTTATAGTCACCCAGTTACGTTGTGACGTTTGATACACCCAAGGCATTCCTACGCTATCCAGGAGTTACACGATCTCATGGTCAAAAGAAGAGATACTTGACATTGGCAAAGCTCTAGCAAACGAACTACACGATCTTTGTGCTAGGCTTAGGATTGGGTCTTGTCCATCACATCATTCTCCTAATGATGTGATCCCGTTATCAACGACATCCAATGTCCATAGCCAGGAAACCATGACTATCTGTTGATCACAACGAGCTAGTCAACTAGAGGCTCACTAGGGACATATTGTGGTCTATGTATTCACACGTGTATTACGATTTCCGGATAATACAGTTATAGCATGAATAAAAGACAATTATCATGAACAAGGAAATATAATAATAATAATACTTTTATTATTGCCTCTAGGGCATATTTCCAACAGTCTCCCACTTGCACTAGAGTCAATAATCTAGTTCACATCGCCATGTGATTAACACTCACAGGTCACATCGCCATGTGACTAATACCCAAGAGTTTACTAGAGTCAGTAGTCTAGTTCACATCACTATGTGATTAACACTCAATGAGTTTTATGTTTGATCATGTTGCTTGTGAGAGAGGTTTTAGTCAACGGGTCTGAACCTTTCAGATCCATGTGTGCTTTACAAATCTCTATGTCATCTCCTAGATGCAGCTACCATGCTCTATTTGGAGCTATTCCAAACAACTGTTCTACTTGGAGCTATTCTAAATTATTGCTCCATTATATGTATCCGGTCTCTCTACTCAGAGCTATCCGGATAGGTGTCAAGCTTGCATCGTCGTAACCTTTACGACGAACTCTTTTACCACCTCCATAATCGAGAAAATTCCTTAGTCCACTAGTTACTAAGGATAACTTTGACCGCTGTCCTGTGAGCCATTCTTGGATCACTCTTGTACCCCTTGACTGACTCATGGCAAGGCACACTTCAGGTGCGGTACACAGCATAGCATACTGAAGAGCCTACGTCTTAAGCATAGGGGACGACCTTCGTCCTTTCTCTCTATTCTGCCGTGGTCGAGCTTTAAGTCTTAACTTCGTACCTTACAACTCAGGCAAGAACTCCTTCTTTGACTGGTCCATCTTGAACACCTTCAAGATCATGTCAAGGTATGTGCTCATTTGAAAGTATTATTAAGCGTTTTGATCTATCCTTATAGATCTTGATGCTTAATGCTTAAGTAGCTTAATCCAGGTTTCTTATTGAAAAACACCTTTCAAATAACCCTATATGCTTTCTAGAAATTCTACATCATTTCTGATCATCAATATGTCAACAACATATACTCATCAGAAATTCTATAGTGCTCCCACTCACTTCTTTGGAAATACAAGTTTCTCATAAACTTTGTACAAACCCAAAATCTTTGATCATCATCAAAGCATACATTCCAACTCCGAGATGCTCACTCCAGTCCTTAGAAGGATTGCTGGAGCTAGCATACCTTTTAGCATCCTTAGGATCGACAAAACTTTTCTGATTGTATTGCATACAACCTTTCCTTACGAAAACTAGTAAGGAAACTTGTCTTGACATCCATCTACCAGATTTCATAAATGTAGCTAATGCTAACATGATTCCGACGGACTTTAAGCATCGCTACGAGTGAAAAAATCTCATCGTAGTCAACTCCTTGAACTTGTCGGAAAACACTTCGCCACAAGTCGAGCTTCATAGATGGTGACATTACCATCCACGTCCGTCTTCTTCTTAAAAGATCCATTTATCTCAATGGATTGCCGATCATCGGGCAAGTCCATCAAAGTCCATGCTTTGTTCTGATATATGGATACTATCTCGGATTTCATGGCTTCTAACCATTTGTCGGAATTCGGGCCCGCCATCGCTTCTCCATAGCTCGTAGGTTCATTGTTGTCTAGCAACATGACCTTCAAGACAGGATCACCTTACCACTCCGAAGTAGTACGTGTCCTTGCCGTCCTACAAGGTTTGGTAGTGACTTGATCCGAAGTTTCATGATCAATATCATAAGCTTCCATTTCAATTGGTGTAGGTGCCACAGGAACAACTTCCTGTGCCCTGCCACACACTAGTTGAAGAGACGGTTCAATAACCTCATCAAGTCTCCACCATCCTCCCACTCAATTCTTTCGAGAGAAACCTTTCCTCGAGAAAGGACCCAACTCAAGAAACAATCCATATTGCTTTCGGATCTGAATTAGGAGGTATACCCAACTGTTTTGGGTGTCCTATGAAGATGCATTTTATCCGCTTTGGGTTCGAGCTTAATCCTGAAACTTTTTCACATAAGCGTCGCAGCCCCAAACCTTTAAGAAACGACAACTTAGGTTTCTCTAAACCATAATTCAAACGGTGTCGTCTCAACGGAATTACGTGGTGCCCTATTTAAAGTGAATGTGGTTGTCTCTAATGCTTAACCCATGAACAATAGTGGTAATTCGATAAGAGACATCATGGTACGCACCATATCCAAAAGGGTGCAACCATGATGTTCGGACACACCATCACACTATGGTGTTCCAGGCGGTATTAATTGTGAAACAATTTCCACAATGTCTTAATTGTGTGCCAAAACTCGTAACTCAGATATTCATCTCTATGATCATATCATAGACATTTTATCCTCTTGTCACAATGATCTTCTACTTCACTCTGAAATTATTTGAACCATTCAATAATTCAGACATGTGTTTCATCAAGTAAATATTCTCAACATCTACTCGAATCATCTGTGAAGTAAGAACACAACGATATTCACTGCATGCCTCAGCACTCATTGGACTGCACACATTAAAATGTGTTGCTTCCAACAAGTTGCTATCTTGTTCCATTTTACTGAAACCGAGGCTTTTCAGTCATCTTGCCTATGTGGTATGATTTGCATATCTCAAGTGATCCAAAATCAAGTGAGTCCAAACGATCCATTTGCATGGAGTTTCTTCATGCATATATACCAATAGACATGGTTTGCATGTCTCAAACTTTTCAAAAATGAGTGAGTCCAAAGATCCATCAACATGGAGCTTCTTCATGCGTTTTATACCATTATGACTTACATGGCAATGCCACAAGTAAGTGGTACTATCATTACTATCTTATATCTTTTGGCATGAAAATGTGTATCCCTACGATCAAGATTCAATAAACCATTCCTTTAGGTGCAAGAGCACTTACAGGTTTAATACTAATCTTGATGGTAGAGGGAGCGTGCGATTTTAGATCACATTAAACTTGGAAACACTTCCAACACATATCGTCAGCTCACCTTTAGCCGGTCTCCGTTTTATTCCGTAGCTTTTATTTTGAGTTACTAACACTTAGCAACCGAACCGGTATCCAATACCCTGGTGCTACTAGGAGTACTAGTAAAGTACACATTAACATAATGTATATCCAATATACTTCTATCGACCTTGCCAGCCTTCTCATCTACCAAGTATCTAGGGTAATGCTGCTCCAGTGGTTGTTCCCCTTATTACAGAAGCACTTAGTCTCGGGTTTGGGTTCAACCTTGGGTTTCTTCACTAGAGCAGCAGCTGAATTGCCGTTTCATGAAGTATCCCTTTGTTCCCTTGCCCTTCTTGAAACTAGTGGTTTCACCAACCATCAACAATTGATGCTCCTTCTTGATTTCTACTTTCGCGGTGTCAAACATCATGAATATTTCAAGGATCATCATATCTATCCCTGATATGTTATAGTTAATCACGAAGCTCTAGCAGCTTGGTGGCAATGACTTTGGGGAAACATCACTATCTCATCTGGAGGATCAACTCCCACTCGATTCAAGTGATTGTTGTGCTCAGACAATCTGAGCACAAGCTCAAGGATTGAGCTTTTCTCCCTTAGTTTGCAGGCTAAGAAAATCGTCGGAGGTCTTATACCTCTTGACGTGGGCACGAGCCTGAAATCCCAATTTCAGCCCTCGAAACATCTCATATGTTCCGCGATGTTTCGAAAACGTCTTTGGTGCCTCTACTTAAACCATTTAATTGAACTATCACGTAGTTATCAAAACGTGTATGTCCGATGTTCGCAACATCGACAAACGACGTTGGGGTTCAGCACACTGAGCGATGCATTAAGGACATAAGCTTTCTACTGATCGCATAATCGCTACTATCAACTTTCAACTATATTTTCTCTAGGAACATATCTAAACAGTGGAACTAAAGCGCGAGCTTACGACATAATTTGCAAAAGGTCTTTTGACTATGTTCAGGATAATTAAGTTCATCTTATGAACTCCCACTTAGATAGACATCCCTCTGGTCATCTAAGTGATCACATGATCCGAGTCAACTAGGCCATGTCCGATCATCACGTGAGACGGACTAGTCATCATCGGTGAACATCTTCATGTTGATCGTATCTACCATACGACTCATGCTCGACCTTTCGGTCTCCGTGTTCCGAGGCCATGTCTGCACATGCTAGGCTCGTCAAGTTAACCCTAAGTGTTTTCGCTGTGTAAAACTGTCTTACACCCGTTGTATGTGAACGTAAGAATCCATCACACCCGATCATCACGTGGTGCTTAGAAGTGACGAACTGTAGCAACGGTGCACAGTTAGGGGAGAACACTTCTTGAAATTTTGTAAGGGATCATCTTATTTACTACCGTCGTCCTAAGTAAACAAGATGCATAAACATGATAAACATCACATGCAATCAAATAGAGTAGTGACATGATATGGCCAATATCATATAGCTCCTTTGATCTTCATCTTCGGGGCTCCATGATCATCTTGTCACCGGCATGACACCATGATCTCCATCATCATGATCTCCATCATTGTGTCTTCATGAAGTTGTCACGCCAACGACTACTTCTACTTCTATGACTAACGCGTTTAGCAATAAAGTAAAGTAGTTTACATGGCGTTCTTCAATGACACGCAGGTCATACAATAAATAAAGACAACTCCTATGGCTCCTGCCGGTTGTCATACTCATCGACATGCAAGTCGTGAATCCTATTACAAGAACATGATCAATCTCATACATCACATATCATTCATCACATTCTTCTTGGCCATATCACATCACATAGCATACCCTGCAAAAACAAGTTAGACGTCCTCTAATTGTTGTTGCATGTTTTACGTGGCTGCTATGGATTTCTAGCAAGAACGTTTCTTACCTACGCAAGACCACAACGTGATATGCCAATTGCTATTTACCCTTCATAAGGACCCTTTTCATCGAATCCGTTCCGACTAAAGTGGGAGAGACTGGCACCCGCTAGCCACCTTATGCACCAAGTGCATGTCAATCGGTGGAACCTGTCTCACGTAAGAGTACGTGTAAGGTCGGTCCGGGCCGCTTCATCCCACAATACCGTCGAAACAAGATTGGACTAGTAACGGTAAGCATATTGAACAACATCAACGCCCACAACTACTTTGTGTTCTACTCGTGCAAAGAATCTACGCAATAGACCTAGCTCATGATGCCACTGTTGGGGAACGTAGCAGAAATTCAAAATTTTCCTACGTGTCACCAAGATCTATCTATGGAGAAACCAGCTACGAGTAGAAGGAGGAGGAGAGTTTGCATCTACATACCCTTGTAGATCGCTAAGCGGAAGCGTTCAAGTGAACGGGGTTGATGGAGTCGTACTCGTCGTGATTCAGATCACCGATGATCAAGTGCCGAACGGACGGCACCTCCGCGTTCAACACACGTACAGCCCGGTGACGTCTCCCACGCCTTGATCCAGCAAGGAGAGAGGGAGAGGTTGAGGAAGACTCCATCCAACAGCAGCACAACGGCGTGGTGGTGGTGGAGGAGCGTGACAATCCCGTAGGGCTTCGCCAAGCACCATGGGAGAGGAGGAGGAGGGAGAGGGGCAGGGCTGCACCAACGAGAGATCAAATCATGTATTATGGGCAGCCCCTAGGCCTCATATATATAGGGGAAGGGTAGGGCTGCGCCCCCTTTAGGGTTTCCCACCCCAAGGGGCGGCGGCCAGCCTCCAGATGGCATCTGGTGCGGCGGCCAAGAGGGGGGGGAGGAGTCCATCCTCCCCAAGGCACCTCGGAGGTGCCTTCCCCCTTGAGGACTCTTCCCTCTAGGGTTCCCTAGGCGCATGGGCCTCTTGGGGCTGGTGCCCTTGGCCCATGTAGGCCAAGGCGCACCCCCTACAGCCCATGTGGCCCCTCGGGGCAGGTGGCCCCACCCGGTGGGCCCCCGGGACCCTTCCGGTGGTCCCGGTACAATACCGATGACCCCGAAACTTGTCCCGATAGCCGAAACAGGACTTCCCATATATAAATCTTTACCTCCGGACCATTCCGGAACTCCTCGTGACGTCCGGGATCTCATCCGGGACTCCGAACAACATTCGATAACCATATACAAGCTTCCTTTATAACCCTAGCGTCATCGAACCTTAAGTGTGTAGACCCTACGGGTTCGGGAGACATGCAGACATGACCGAGACGTTCTCCGGTCAATAACCAACAGCGGGATCTGGATACCCATGTTGGCTCCCACATGTTCCATGATGATCTCATCGGATGAACCACGATGTCAAGGACTCAATCGATCCCGTATACAATTCCCTTTGTCTAGCGGTATTTTACTTGCCCGAGATTCGATCATCGGTATACCGATACCTTGTTCAATCTCGTTACCGGCAAGTCACTTTACTCGTTCCGTAACACATCATCCCGTGATCAACTCCTTGGTCACATTGCGCATATGATGATGTCCTACCGAGTGGGCCCAGAGATACCTCTCCGTTTACACGGAGTGACAAATCCCAGTCTCGATCCGCATAAAACAATAGATACTTTCGGAGATACCTGTAGTGCACCTTTATAGTCACCCAGTTACGTTGTGACGTTTGATACACCCAAAGCACTCCTACGGTATCCAGGAGTTACACGATCTCATGGTCAAAGAAAGAGATACTTGACATTGGCAAAGCTCTAGCAAACGAACTACACGATCTTTGTGCTATGCTTAGGATTGGGTCTTGTCCATCACATCATTCTCCTAATGATGTGATCCCGTTATCAACGACATCCAATGTCCATAGCCAGGAAACCATGACTATCTGTTGATCACAACGAGCTAGTCAACTAGAGGCTCACTAGGGACATATTGTGGTCTATGTATTCACACGTGTATTACGATTTCCAGATAATACAGTTATAGCATGAATAAAAGACAATTATCATGAACAAGGAAATATAATAATAATACTTTTATTATTGCCTCTAGGGCATATTTCCAACATGGACGTCTTGAAGTTTGGTGGGAATCGTCATTCTCTCAATGGCCTTGATCTTTACTGGGTTGCATTCGATGTCACGTTCGGAGACCAGGAAGCCTAGGAGCTGGCCGACTGGCACTCCGAACACACATTTCTCAGGGTTGAGCTTGATTTGGAACTGGCGCAGGTTCTCAAATGTTTCCTTGAGGTCTTCCAGCAAGGTGTCGCGCTTCTCCGTCTTCACCACAATGTTGTCTACATAGACGTGGGCATTTCTGCCGAGCTGCTTGAGGAGGCACTTCTGCATGCAACACTGAAAAGTGGCACTGGCATTTCTCAAGCCGAATTTCATAGTCAGGTAGCAAAAGGCTCCGAATGGCGTGATGAAGGCGGTCTTCAGGCGGTCTGCCGGATCTAACTTTATCTGGTGGTATCCTGAGTAAGCATCCAAGAAACTCAACAGCTCGCACCCGGCCGTGGAGTCTATCACTTGATCAATCCTTGGCAGGGCAAAGGGATGTTTGGGGCAGGCCTTTTTGAGGCTCGTGTAGTCTATGCACATGCGCCACTTGTTATTCTTCTTTAACACGAGGACCGGGTTGGCGAGCCACTCTGGAAAGAAAACTTCCATAATGAAGCCGGCTGCCAGAAGCCAGGCTATCTCTTCTCCTACAATCCTTCTTTTCTCCTCCGACAGTCGGCGGAGGGGTTGTTTGACTGGTTTTGCGTCTTCTCGGATGTGTAGTTTGTGCTCGGCGAATTCCTTCGGAACACCCGGTATGTCCTTGTGGGACCATGCAAAGATGTCCCGATTCTCACGGAGGAAATCGGCGAGCTCGCCTTCCTATTTGCTGTTTAGGTTTGCCCCGATGACGGCAAACCTCTCTGGGTGCTCGGGGTCAAGAGGTATCTTCTTCGTCTCCTTGGCCGGCTGGAAAGATCCTTGAGCATCATACTCCTTGGGATCGGGGGACAAGGCCGACTATTTGCCGGCCATGGCCACGACTCGGTCCAACATCTTCTTTTCTTCGGCAATCACAAGGGACTCGGCCAGCTGGCTGCTGGCTGCTGCGCACTCGGAAGATTTCTTGTAATCGCCGGCTATGGTGATGACGCCCTTGGTGCTCGGCATCTTCATCTTGAGGTAAGCATAGTGGGGAACTGCCATGAACCTGGCCAAGGCAGGTCGGCCAAGCAATGCATGGTAGGGGCTCTCCAGGTCCACCACTTCAAACCAGATCGCTTCTTGGCGAAAATGCTCCTTGTCCCCAAAGAGTACATCAACCTTGATCTTTCCAATGGGGGCGCATGACAGGCCGGGTACAATGCCATGGAACACAGTCCGAGTAGGCATGAGTTGCTTTGCCTTGACGTTCAGCTTCTCCAGGGTGTCACGGTACAGGATGTTGATGCTGCTCCCGCCGTCTATCAGCACGCGAGAGAAACGGGCGGCGCGTCTGTCCGTTGCAAGGGTGGCATCCAGAACCAACGCATAAGAGCCGGGAGATGGCATCACCTCTGGGTGGTCGGCCCGGCTCCAGCTGATAGGTTTTTCTGACCAGTGCATGTGCTCGGCGGGGTTGGCAGCGACCATGCTGACTTCCTTGTGCTCTCGGCGTTTGCTGCGCCGGTCTTCGGGCTGGCTTGTAAAGATGACATAGGCGGCATGCTCGTCGGGGAACTCATCGTGCACGGCTCCGACTGCGGGCCGAGCGGTCGGCGACTGCGGAGCCGAAGGCGGCGGACCGGCAGGCGGAGGTGGCATGAGCCCTTCGCCTTTGGATATTCGGGTGAGCCAGTGGCACTTCCGGGTCGTGTGGTTGGACGGCTTCGCGCCGCTGTGGAACTTGCACGTGACGTCGAGAGTTTGCTCGTAGGAGAAGGCCGGCTGCCAAGCCGGCCTGCCGCCCTTGGGTTTCTTGGGCGCGGGCCGCCCTTCAGGCTGCTTGTCTTCGACTGTGGCCACCTGCCGACTGGCGGAAGGCGGCACGGGGCCCTTGCGCTTGTGGTCGTTCTGGTGTGGGCGGCGGCCGGAGTCCCCAGCCGGCGTCTTGGGCGCCAGGTTGAGTACCTTCCCGGACGCGTCTACCCAGAGTTCGGTCTTCATTGAGGAGTCGGCGGTGGCGTACTTGTCCACTATGACCAGAAGCTCGTCGAGGGTAGTCGTCTCGTCGCAGAGGAGTTTGTGCTTGAGGAGGGTGCCTTCTCGGCACCCGGCAGTGAAGTATTCTATGGCTTGCACCTCGTGCACCCCTTCGCAAGAGTTGTGGAGCTCGGCCTAATGCGTGAGCGCGAGTAGACTCGGCGGGGCCTTGTACGCACAAGGAGAGCTGTCTGGGCTTGGGAGCCCGCTTGTAGGTGCTGGTGAAGTTGCGGACGAAGGCTTCTGTGAAATCTAGCCAGCTGTTGATGCTGTATGGCTTGAGGCTGTTGAGCCAGGTCCGCGTCGTGCCTTGCAGCATGAGGGGCACGTACTTCACGGCAACGCGCCTGTTGCCGTTTGCTATGCTAACCGCCGTGGAGTAGTCGATTAACCAATCTTCCGGCTTCACAGAGCCGTTGTACTTGGGCGTGTCTCTTGGGAGCGAGAACCCTTTGGGGAAAGGCTCGTCGCGGATGCGGGGGCCGAAGCAAGGCGGGCCGACATCGTCTTCTTCTTCCAGCGCCAGGGATCGCGCCAGGCGGTCGATCCGATGGCGGGCGTCGTTCTCGCCGACTCCTTCGCGGCGACCTAGCCGGCCGCTGAGAGTCGGATGCGCAACAGGCGGTAGGGTGGGATATCTCTCTCCATGGGGCCGAGGCGGAGGCGGGTTGCCCTGCCACTCCACGGCCCGAGGGTGGCCTTCTGCGTCTCGCTCGATGGAGATTCGGGTTCGGCTTCGGCTGGCAGCCGGCTCTTTCTCGCGCCGCGCGCGGGTTTTACCCGTAGTCGGCGTCTGGGACGCGTGCCGTGATCTTGGCGCGGGGGAGGGCTTTCCGTGCGGGCGTCGGCTTCGTGCCGCTGCGCGGCTGCATCCATTAGCTGCTGGATGCGTCGGGTCATGTGGGGGAGTTCTTCGGCCCCAGTCCGTCTAGCTCGTCTACGGCCGCCTAGGCGGCGCGCAGGTTCTCGAGTGGAGTGGCGTAGAATGGGCGGTCGACTCCTAACGTGTCGGCGACGACAGTGCCGCGCTGTCTGACAACGCCGGCCCGGCGGGGCCCGCCTGGGGGCGGCGTGCCAAAGGCGGCGCGGTCGGCTTCGCGTCGGTGCGCCTCAGCGAGGCGTCTCATGGAAACCAACTTCCGACCCTCCGCGAGGAGGGCGAAGCGGCGAGCCTCCAGTGCTTCAGCGTCGGCATCGGCCGGGAGGGGATGGACAAGTCGTGGACCGCCGCGTGCGGGGCGTCGTGGGCGCTCTCGTCAGAAGCGCCGCCGTGGCCGATGACCATCACCTCGGTGGTGATAGCGTCGCCGCCATCCGCCCGGGGAAGCGGGTCGTTGTAGATCGTGACGTCGGTGGGGAAAGTATCGAGTGAGGTCGTGTCAGAGTCGACAGGCATCGGATCGGTGGAGCCAACCGACTCCAAGTCCACAGCAGGCTCACCGGAGACGTGGAGCTGGCCGAGGAGGTTGACGAGGTGGTCGGTGCCCGCGTCGGAGGCGAGCTCATCGGAGATGAGGGTCTTGTCAAGGAGATCGGCGAGGCTGCTCGCTGCGCAGACGTTGGTGAGGCCTTGCAGCGCGTCGTGGCAAGCACCGTCGGGCGTGCCGGGCTGGCTACGCTCGCGGGGGAGGAAGAGGGTTCCCGTCCAGAACAGGTCTCCGGACGACGGTGCACCTGGCCCCACTGTGGGCGCCAAATGTCGGGTGGTAGGTGCGACATATGCCAACGGGTGGCTTATCATTGTGGGAGCCAATAAGACGTCGCTGGTGCCTGGAAGCGGGATGAGGCAAAGACATGCACGCCGGCGAATCTTACCCAGCTTCGGGGCTCTCCGTGGAGATAACACCCCTATTGCTGCTCTGCGGGGTCTCCGTATGATCACTAGATGAACAAGTAGCTACATGATGCTCCTTGAGCTGTTTGGCAAGAGGAGGAAGAAGGGCACTGCTCGCTCTCTTCTCCTTCCTATGTGGTGTCTAAAACTAGCAGGGATCAACCCTTTGCATGGATGTCCCAGCGGGTTTATATAGGTCTACCCCCCGAGGATACAATGGTAATCCGGCTGGGCGTGGGGCCCAGCCGTCTGTGTCTACACTCGCCGGCTTCTGCGCCGGCTGTTAGGGCCCGCCGGCTGGTGGGTCCCGCCGGCTGCCGGCTCCTTGGTCGACAGGCAGGCCCCACTGTCCAGGGCCTTGTCGGTGGCTGGTTACTGTTGCTCAATCCTGGTGACGAGGGCTTCGCCGAGGTGGGTGTGGCTACAGTGCCGCCGTCCGGCGGGTGATCGTTGTAGCCTCACCGTGTCTTGTCTTCTTAATGGGGCGTCTCCCTCGAGGGAGGTGGCAAGCCGGCTGTGGAGAGCCGGCTCTGTCTTGGGCCGACTGGGGGAGGCCTGGCCGCCTTCGGGTGTCTCTCTGCCTGAAGGGGCCCATCGCCCGTGGGCCACACTGGCAGCCCGTCATGGATGACATCAGGGTCAACGTGGCAACAGTGCCGCGTCGGACGGGTCATGGCCACCCGTACGGCGCACTGTGCCAGGCGTGCTCCGGGATTCGGGGGTGGCAGGCTTTACTGTAGCCACGCCCCGTCACATTGCCGTTATGCGGATGCAGACTTCGAGGGTACGATCTTGACCGCTTTGTGGAAGCTGGCTTCTTGGAGTCGGCCTTCTCACGGCCGGCTTCTCGGAGCCGGCCCTCCCGCGGCTTTCTTCATGAGGGCTAAAGTCGGGTCGCCTTCCGATAGCCGGCAAGGGGAATGCGGCCCCATGTCTTGGATTCTTGAGGGCCGGATCGGCTCGTAATTTTTTCAGAAGGGCCAGGGGGAGCCGGCTAGGCTACCCATGGTTATTTTCTCCGACATATTTGTTCCCCTCCTAGCGTGCCTTTTCCATCCAGTCTGCCCTTATGCCGCGATTCAGGAACACTAATCGGCTTAAGGTCAGGAATAAAGTCAATACAAAACTCAATGACCTCCTCATTTTCATGGCCTTGGAGATGCTTCCTTCTGGCCTAGCACGGTTATGAACATATTTCTTTAAGACTCCCATGAACCTTTCAAAGGAGAACATATTGTGTAGAAATACAGGACCCAAAACGTTAATCTCTTCACATAGGTGAACTAGGACGTGCGTCATGATGTTGAAGAAGGATGGTGGGAACACCAACTCGAAACTGACAAGACATTGCACCAAATCATTCTCTAACCTTGGTATGATTTCTGGATCGATTACCTTCTGAGAGATTGCATTAAGGAATGCACATAGCTTCACAATGGCTAATCGAACGTTTTCCGGTAGAAGCCCCCTCAATGCAACCGGAAGCAGTTGCGTCATAGTCACATGGCAGTCATGAGACTTTAGGTTCTGGAACTTTTTCTCTGCCATGTTTATTATTCCCTTTATATTCGACGAGAAGTCAGACGGTACCTTAATACTGAGCAGGCATTCAAAGAAGATTTCCTTCTCTTCTTTGGTAAGAGCGTAGCTTGCATGACCCTGATGTATGCCGTATTTTCCGTGCATGCGTTGCTGGTCCTCCCGTGCCTCAGGTGTATATTTTGTATTCACATACACGCCCAAGAAGCCAAGCAGGGTCACACAAAGATTCTTCATCACGTGCATCACGTCGATTGCGGAGCGGACCTCTAGGTCTTTCCAATAGGGCAGGTTGTTGGGGAACGTTGCAGAAAACAAAAAATTTCCTATGGTTTCACCAAGATCCATCTATGAGTTCATCTAGCAACGAGTGATTGGATGTATCTACATACCTTGTAGATCGCGAGCGGAAGCGTTCAAAGAACGGGGATGAGGGAGTCGTACTCGACGTGATCCAAATCACCGAAGATCCTAGCGCCGAATGGATGGCACCTCCGCGTTCAACACACGTACGGTCAGCGTGACGTCTCCTCCTTCTTGATCCAGCAAGGGGAAGGAGAGGTTGAGGAAGATGGCTCCAGCAGCAGCACGACGGCGTGATGATGGTGGAGAAGCAGTACTCCGACAGGGCTTTGCCGAGCTCTACGGAGGAGGAGGAGGTGTTGGAGGGGAGAGGGAGGCGCCAAGGGCATGGGTGCGGCTTCCCTCCCTCCCTCCCTCTATATATAGGGGGCCTAGGGGGGCGCCGGCCCTAGGAGATCCAGTCTCCTAGGGGGGCGGCGGCCAAGGGGGGTGGAGTGCCCCCCAAGGCAAGTGGGAGCCCCCCCACCCCTAGGGTTTCAACCCTAGGCGCAAGGGGTGGGCCTTGGGGGGCGCACCAGCCCACTAAGGGCTGGTTCCCCTCCCCACTTCAGCCCATGGGGCCCTCCGTGATGGGTGGTCCCACCCGGTGGACCCCCAGGAACCTTCCGGTGGTCCCGGTACAATACCGGTGACCCCCGAAACTCCTCCGATGGCCGAAACTGCACTTCCTATATATAATTCTTCACCTCCGGACCATTCCGGAACTCCTCGTGACGTCCGGGATCTCATCCGGGACTCCGAACAACTTACGGGTTACTGCTTATTCATATCCCTACAACCCTAGCATCACCGAACCTTAAGTGTGTAGACCCTACGGGTTCGGGAGACATGTAGACATGACCAAGATGGCTCTCCGGTCAATAACCAACAGCGGGATCTGGATACCCATGTTGGCTCCCACATGCTCCTCGATGATCTCATCGGATGAACCACGATGTCGGGGATTCAAGCAACCCCGTATACAATTCCCTTTGTCAATCGGTACGTTACTTGCCTGAGATTCGATCGTCAGTATCCCAATACCTCGTTCAATCTCGTTACTGGCAAGTCACTTTACTCGTACCATAATGCATGATCCAGTGACCAGACACTTGGTCACTTTGAGCTCATTGTGATGATGCATTACCGAGTGGGCCCAGAGATACCTCTCCGTCATACGGAGTGACAAATCCCAGTCTTGATCCGTGTCAACCCAACAGACACTTTCGGAGATACCCGTAGTATACCTTTATAGTCACCCAGTTACGTTGTGACGTTTGGTACACCCAAAGCACTCCTACGGTATCCGGGAGTTACACGATCTCATGGTCTAAGGAAAGTATACTTGACATTGGAAAAACTCTAGCAAATGAACTATACGATCTTGTGCTATGTTTAGGATTGGGTCTTGTCCATCACATCATTCTCCTAATGATGTGATCTCGTTATCAATGACATCCAATGTCCATAGTCAGGAAACCATGACTATCTGTTGATCAACGAGTTAGTCAACTAGAGGCTTACTAGGGACATGTTGGTGTCTATTTATTCACACATGTATTACGATTTCCGGATAACACAATTATAGCATGAATAAAAGACAATTATCATGAACAAGGAAATATAATAATAATGCTTTTATTATTGCCTCTAGGGCATATTTCCAACAGTCTCCCACTTGCACTAGAGTCAATAATCTAGTTACATTGTGATGAATCGAACACCCATGGAATTCTGGTGTTGATCATGTTTTGCTCTAGGGAGAGGTTTAGTCAACGGATCTGCTACATTCAGGTCCATATGTACTTTACAAATATCTATGTCTCCATCTTGAACATTTTCACGAATGGAGTTGAAGCGGCGCTTGATGTGCCTGGTCTTCTTGTGAAACCTGGGCTCCTTGGCAAGTGCAATAGCTCCAGTGTTGTCACAGAAGAGTTTGATTGGCCCCGACGCATTGGGTATGACTCCTAGGTCGGTGGTGAAATCCTTCACCCAAATTGCTTCATGCGCTGCCTTCGAGGCTGCCATGTACTCCGCTTCACATGTAGATCCCGCCACAACGCTCTGCTTGCAACTGCACCAGCTTACTGCCCCACCATTCAAAATATACACGTATCCGGTTTGTGACTTAGAGTCATCCAGATCTGTGTCGAAGCTAGTGTCGACGTAACCCTTTACGACGAGCTCTTTGTCACCTCCATAAACGAGAAACATTTTCTTAGTCCTTTTCAGGTACTTCAGGATATTCTTGACCGCTGTCCAGTGTTCCTTGCCGGGATTACTTTGATATCTACCTACCAAACTTACGGCAAGGTTTACATCAGGTCTGGTACACAGCATGGCATACATAATAGAACCTATGGCTGAGGCATAGGGGATGACACTCATCTCTTCTATATCTTCTGCCGTGGTCGGACATTGAGCTGAGCTCAATTTCACACCTTGCAACACAGGCAAGAACCCCTTCTTAGACTGATCCATATTGAACTTCTTCAATATCTTATCAAGGTATGTGCTTTGTGAAAGACCTATGAGGCGTCTTGATCTATCTCTATAGATCTTGATGCCTAATATATATGCAGCTTCTCCAAGGTCCTTCATTGAAAAACTCTTATTCAAGTAGGCCTTAATGCTGTCCAAGAGTTATATATCATTTCCCATCAAAAGTATGTCATCTACATATAATATGAGAAATGCTACAGAGCTCCCACTCACTTTCTTGTAAACGCAGGCTTCTCCATAAGTCTGTGTAAACCCAAACGCTTTGATCATCTCATCAAAGCGAATGTTCCAACTCCGAGATGCTTGCACCAGCCCATAAATCGAGCGTTGGAGCTTGCACACCTTGTCAGCATTCTTAGGATCGACAAAACCTTCCGGCTGCATCATATACAATTCTTCCTTAAGGAAACCATTAAGGAATGCCGTTTTGACGTCCATTTGCCATATCTCATAATCATAGAATGCGGCAATTGCTAACATGATTCGGACAGACTTTAGCTTCGCTACCGGTGAGAAAGTCTCATCGTAGTCAACACCTTGAACTTGTCGATAACCCTTAGCGACAAGCCGAGCTTTATAGATGGTCACATTACCATCCGCGTATCTGTCTTCTTCTTAAAGATCCATTTATTTTCTATGGCTCGCCGCTCAATGGGCAAGTCAGTCAAAGTCCATACTTCATTTTCATACATGGATCCTATCTCGGATTTCATGGCTTCCAGCCATTTGTCGGAATCCGGGCCCGCCATCGCTTCTTCATAGTTCGAAGGTTCACCATTGTCTAACAACATGATTTCCAAGACAGGGTTGCCATACCACTCTGGTGCGGAACGTGTCCTTGTGGACCTACGAAGTTCAGTAGCAATTTGATCTGAAGTTTCATGATCATCATCATTAATTTCCTCTCTAGTCGGTGCAGGCACCTCAGGAACATTTTCTTGAGTTGTGCCATTTTCCGGTTCAAGAGGTAATACTTCATCAAGTTCTACTTTCCTCCCACTTACTTCTTTCGAGAGAAACTCCTTCCCTAGAAAGGATCCATTCTTGGCAACAAAGATCTTGCCTTCGGATCTGAGGTAGAAGGTATACCCAATAGTTTCTTTAGGGTATCCTATGAAGACGCATTTTTCCAACTTGGGTTCGAGCTTTTTAGGTTGAAGTTTCTTGACATAAGCATCGCATCCCCAAATTTTTAGAAACGACAGCTTAGGTTTCTTCCCAAACCATAATTCATACGGTGTCGTCTCAACGGATTTCGACGGAGCCCTATTTAAAGTGAATGCGGAAGTCTCTAAAGCATAGCCCCAAAAAGATAGCGGTAAAATCGGTAAGAGACATCATAGATCGCACCATATCTAATAGAGTGCGATTACGACGTTCGGACACACCATTACGCTGAGGTGTTTCAGGCGGCGTCAGTTGTGAAACTATTCCACATTTTCTTAAGTGTGTGCCAAATTCATGACTTAAGTATTCTCCTCCACGATCTGATCGCAGGAATTTGATTTTCCTGTCACGTTGATTCTCAACCTCACTCTGAAATTCTTTGAACTTTTCAAAGGTCTCAGACTTGTGTTTCATTAAATAGATATACCCATATCTACTCAAGTCATCAGTGAGGGTGAGAACATAACAATAGCCACCGCGAGCCTCAACACTCATTGGACCGCACACATCAGTATGTATGATTTCCAATAAGTTGGTTGCTCGCTCCATTGTTCCTGAGAACGGAGTCTCGGTCATTTTACCCATGAGGCATGGTTCGCACGTGTCAAATGATTCGTAATCAAGAGACTCTAAAAGTCCATCTGCATGGAGCTTCTTCATGCGTTTGACACCTATGTGACCAAGGCAGCAGTGCCACAAGTATGTGGGACTATCATTATCAACCTTACATCTTTTGGTACTCACACTATGAATATGTGTAGCATTACACTCGAGATTCATTAAGAATAAACCATTCACCATCGGAGCATGACCATAAAACATATCTCTCATATAAATAGAACAACCATTATTCTTGGATTTAAATGAGTAGCCATCTCGTATTAAACGAGATCCTAATACAATGTTCATGCTCAAACTTGGCACTAAATAACAATTATTGAGGTTTAAAACTAATCCCGTAGGTAAATGTAGAGGTAGCGTGCCGACGGAGATCACATCGACCTTGGAACCATTCCCGACGCGCATCGTCACCTCATCCTTCGCCAGTCTCCGCTTATTCCGCAGCTCCTGTTTCGAGTTACAAATGTGAGCAATTGCACCGGTATCAAATACCCAAGAGCTACTACGAGTACTGGTAAGGTACACATCAATTACATGTATATCACATATACCTTTCGTGATGCCGGCCTTCTTGTCCGCTAAGTATTTGGGGCAGTTCCGCTTCCAGTGACCACTTCCCTTGCAATAAAAACACTCAGTCTCGGGCTTGGGTCCATTCTTTGGCATCTTCCCGGCAGCTTGCTTGCCGGGCGCGGCAACTCCCTTGCCGTCCTTCTTGAAGTTTTTCTTACCCTTGCCTTTCTTGAACTTAGTGGTTTTATTCACCATCAACACTTGATGTTCCTTTTTGACTTCTACCTCTGCTGATTTCAGCATTGCAAATACTTCAGGAATGGTCTTTTCCATCCCCTGCATATTGAAGTTCATCACAAAGCTCTTGTAGCTCGGTGGAAGCGACTGGAGGATTCTGTCAATGACCGCGTCATCCGGGAGATTAACTCCCAGCTGAGTCAAGCGGTTATGTAACCCAGACATAGTGAGTATTTGCTCACTGACAGAACTATTTTCCTCCATCTTACAGCTGAAGAACTTGTCGGAGACTTCATATCTCTCGACCCGGGCATGAGCTTGAAAAACCATTTTCAGCTCTTCGAACATCTCATATGCTCCGTGTCTCTCAAAACGCTTTTGGAGTCCCGGCTCTAAGCTGTAAAGCATGCCGCACTGAACGAGGGAGTAATCATCGGAACATGTCTGCCAAGCGTTCATAACGTCTTGTTCTGCAGGGAGAACAGGTGCTTCACCTAGCGGTGCTTGTAGGACATAATCTTTCTTGGCAGCTATGAGGATGATCCTCAGGTTCCGGACCCGGTCCGTATAGTTGCTGCCATCGTCTTTCAGCTTGGTTTTCTCTAGGAACGCGTTGAAGTTGAGGACAACGTTGGCCATTTGATCTACAAGACATATTGTAAATATTTTAGACTAAGTTCATGATAATTAAGTTCATCTAATCAAATTATTCAATGAACTCCCACTTAGATAGACATCCCTCAAGTCATCTAAGTATAACATGATCCGAGTTAACTAGGCCGTGTCTGATCATCACGTGAGACGGACTAGTCAACATCGGTGAACATCTTCATGTTGATCGTATCTTCTATATGACTCATGCTCGACCTTTCGGTCTTCTGTGTTCCAAGGCCATGTCTGTACATGCTAGGCTCGTCAAGTCAACCTAAGTGTTTGCATGTGTAAATCTATCTTACACCCGTTGTATGTGAACGTTGGAATCTATCACACCCGATCATCACGTGGTGCTTCGAAACAACGAACTGTCGCAACGGTGCACAGTTAGGGGGAACACTTTCTTGAAATTATTATGAGGGATCATCTTATTTACTACCGTCGTTCTAAGTAAACAAGATGCAAAAACATGATAAACATCACATGCAATCAAATAATAATAGTGACATGATATGGCCAATATCACATAGCTCCTTTGATCTCCATCTTGGGGCTCCATGATCATCTTGTCACCGGCATGACACCATGATCTCCATCATCGTGTCTCCATGAAGTTGCTCGCCAACTATTACTTCTACTACTATGGCTAATGCGTTTAGCAATGAAGTAAAGTAATTTACATGGCGATTCTCAATGACACGCAGGTCATACAAAAAATCAAGAAAACTCCTATGGCTCCTGCCGGTTGTCATACTCATCGACATGCAAGTCATGATTCCTATTACAATAGCATGAACATCTCATACATCACATATATATCATTCATCATTCATCACAACTTTGGCCATATCACATCACAAAACACTTGCTGCAAAAACAAGTTAGACGTCCTCTAATTGTTGTTGCAAGTTTTACGTGGCTGCAATAGGGTTCTAGCAAGAACGTTTTCTTACCTACGTGAAAGCCACAACGTGATTTGTCAACTTCTATTTACCCTTCATAAGGACCCTTTTCATCGAATCCGCTCCAACTGAAGTGGGAGAGACAGACACCCGCCAGCCACCTTATGCAACTAGTGCATGTTAGTCAGTAGAACCGGTCTCACGTAAGCGTACGTGTAAGGTTGGTCCGGGCCGCTTCATCCCACAATACCGCTGAAGCAAAATAAGACTAGTAGCGGCAAGAAAGTTGACAACATCTACGCCCACAACAAATTGTGTTCTACTCGTGCAAAGAGAACTACGCATAGACCTAGCTCATGATGCCAATGTTAGGGAACGTTGCAGAAAACAAAAAATTTCCTACGGTTTCACCAAGATCCATCTATGAGTTCATCTAGCAACGAGTGATCGGATGCATCTACATACCTTGTAGATCGCGAGCGGAAGCGTTCAAAGAACGGGGATGAGGGAGTCGTACTCGACGTGATCCAAATCACCGAAGATCCTAGTGCCGAACGGACGGCACCTCCGCGTTCAACACACGTACGGTCAGCGTGACGTCTCTTCCTTCTCGATCCAGCAAGGGGAAGGAGAGGTTGAGGAAGATGGCTCCAGCAGCAGCACAACGGCGTAGTGATGGTGGAGAAGCAGTACTCCGACAAGGCTTCACCGAGCTCTACGGAGGAGGAGGAGGTGTTGGAGGGGAGAGGGAGGCGCCAAGGGCATGGGTGCGGCTGCCCTCCCTCCCTCTATATATAGGGGGCCTAGGGGGGCGCCGTCCCTAGGAGATCCAATCTCCTAGGGGGCGGTGGCCAAGGGGGGTGGAGTGCCCCCCAAGGCAAGTGGGAGCCCCCCACCCCTAGGGTTTCAACCCTAGGCGCAAGGGGTGGGCCTTAGGGGGCGCACCAGCCCACTAAGGGCTGGTTCCCCTCCCCACTTCAGCCCATGGGGCCCTCCGTGATGGGTGGCCCCATCCGGTGGACCCCCAGGAACCTTCCGGTGGTCCCGGTACAATACCGGTGACCCCCGAAACTCCCCCGATGGCCGAAACTGCACTTCCTATATGTAATTCTTCACCTCCGGACCATTCCGGAACTCCTCGTGATGTCCGGGATCTCATCCGGGACTCCGAACAACTTTCGGGTTACTGCTTATTCATATCCCTACAACCCTAGCGTCACCGAACCTTAAGTGTGTAGACCCTAAGGGTTCGGGAGACATGTAGACATGACCGAGATGGCTCTCCGGTCAATAACCAACAGCAGGATCTGGATACCCATGTTGGCTCCCACATGCTCCTCGATGATCTCATCGGATGAACCACGATGTCGAGGATTCAAGCAACCCCGTATACAATTCCCTTTGTCAATCAGTACGTTACTTGCCCGAGATTCGATCGTCGGTATCCCAATACCTCGTTCAATCTCGTTACCGGCAAGTCACTTTACTCGTACTGTAATGCATGATCCCGTGACCAGACACTTGGTCACTTTGAGCTCATTGTGCTGATGCATTACCGAGTGGGCCCAGAGATACCTCTCCGTCATACGGAGTGACAAATCCCAGTCTTGATCCGTGTCAACCCAACAGACACTTTCGGAGATACCCGTAGTATACCTTTATAGTAACCCAATTACGTTGTGACGTTTGGTACACCCAAAGCACTCCTACGGTATCCGGGAGTTACACGATCTCATGGTCTAAGGAAAGGATACTTGACATTGGAAAAACTCTAGCAAATGAACTATACGATCTTGTGCTATGTTTAGGATTGGGTCTTGTCCATCACATCATTCTCCTAATGATGTGATCTCGTTATCAATGACATCCAATGTCCATAGTCAGGAAACCATGACTATCTGTTGATCAACGAGCTAGTCAACTAGAGGCTTACTAGGGACATGTTGGTGTCTATTTATTCACACATGTATTATGATTTCCGGATAACACAATTATAGCATGAATAAAAGACAATTATCATGAACAAGGAAATATAATAATAATGCTTTTATAATTGCCTCTAGGGCATATTTCCAACACAGGTCCCAAAATATAGATTTCTTCTTCCACATGGGTGCGCGTCCGTCAGCGTCATTCGGAACAGGTTGTCCACCAGGACCCTTTCCAAAGACCACCTTCAAATCCTTGACCATATCATGTACATCAGCACCAGTACGGTGGCGAGGCTTCGTCCGGTGATCCGCCTCACCTTTGAAACGCTTGCCTTTCTTTCTTACGGGATGCCTGCTCGGAAGAAATCGTCGATGTCCCAGGTACACATTCTTCTTACAATTAGCCAAATATATACTGTCGGTATCGTCCAAACAGTGCGTGCATGCGCAGTATCCCTTGTTTGTCTGTCCTCAAAGGTTACTGAGAGCAGGCCAATCATTGATGGTCACGAACAGCAACGCCTTTAGGTCAAATTCTTCCCCCATGTACTTATCCCACGCATGTATACCTGTTCCATTCCACAGTTGTAAGAGTTCTTCAACTAATGGCCTTAGGTACACATCAATGTCGTTGCCGGGTTGCTTAGGGCCTTGGATGAGCACTGGCATCATAATGAACTTCCGCTTCATGCACAACCAAGGTGGAAGGTTATACAAACATAGAGTCACAGGCCAGGTGCTATGGTTGCTGCTCTGCTCTCCAAAAGGATTAATGCCATCTGCGCTTACACCAAACCATACGTTTCTTACGTCATCTGCAAACTCCTTCATGTACTTTTTTTCGATTTTTCTCCACTGCGACCCGTCAGCGGGTACTCTCAACTTTCCGTCTTTCTTACGGTCTTCTCTGTGCCATCGCATCGCCTTGGCATGCTCTTTGTTTTGGAACAAACATTTCAACCGTGGTATTATAGGAGCATACCACATCACCTTGGCAGGAATCTTCTTTCTGGGGCGCTCGCTCTCGACATCACCAGGGTCATCGCGGCTGATCTTATAGCGCAATGCACCGCATACTGGGCAAGCATTCAAATCCTCGTACTTACCGCGGTAGAGGATGCAATCATTAGGGCATGCATGTATCTTCTGCACCTCTAACCCTAGAGGGCAGACAGTCTTCTTTGCTTCGTACGTACTCTCGGGCAATTCGTTGTCCTTTGGAAGCATATTCTTAATCATTACCAGCAACTTTCCAAATCCCTTGTCAGATACACCATTCTCTGCCTTTCATTGTAGCAATTCCAGTGTGGTGCCCAGCTTTTTCTTGTCACCTACGTAATTCGTGTACAACAATTTTTTGTGATCCTCTAACATGCGCTGCAACTTCTTCTTATCCAAATCACTTATGCAGTTTTCTTTGCATCGGTAATGCCCGACCTAGATCATCAACGGGCTCATCTGATGCCTCTTCTTTAGCTTCTTCCCGCATTGCTGGCTCAGCTTCTTCCCGCATTACCGGCTCAGCTTTTTCCCTCATTGTTGTATCATCGTATTCAGGGAACCCATGGCCAGGATAGTTGTCGTCGTCCTCTTCTTCCTCATTGCCTTCCATCATAACCCCTCTTTCTCCATGCTTGGTCCAAACATTATAGTGGGGCATGAAACCGGACTCAAACAGGTGGACGTGAATGGTTCTTGACATAGAGTAATTGTGACCATTCTTACAGCCAGCACATGGACAAGGCATAAAACCATCCGCCCTCTTGTTTGCCTCAGCCGCAAGCAGAAAAGTACGCACGCCATTAATGAACTCGGGAGAGCATCGGTCATCATACATCCATTGCCGGCTCATCTTCAATACACAGCACCAAAAACACCAAATTAATACAATACATAAAGTTCATACATATAGATCATACAACACTTAAATGCAACAAACAAATAACTCTCTAGCTAAAGAATTTAAATGCAACAACAAATGCGATCAAGATCGCAACTAAGGTAACAATTGATCCAACAACATAATGATATCAAGCCTCACTATGAATGGCATATTTTTTAATCTTTCTAATCTTCAAGCGCATTTTCTCCATCTTAATCTTGTGATCATCGACGACATCGGCAACATGCAACTCCAATTCCATCTTCTCCCCCTTAATTCTTTTCAATTTTTCCTTCAAATCCTCGTTTTCTCTTTCAACTAAATTTAACCTCTCGACAATAGGGTCGGTTGGAATTTCTGGTTCAACTACCTCCTACATACAAATATCTATGTCAACTTGATGGGCATAATTTGTCATAAACACGAAATGCAATGAATAGTTTTAAAAGAGAATATACCACATCCGAATCATAACCCGGACGAGGGCCGACGGGGACGGATATCAAAACCATGGCACTATGTATAACAAACAACGTATGGGTAAGATAATTATACGAGTAACTATATATCCAAATCACACAAACATTAATTTTTTATATAAAACTTTATGAACAAGAGGCTCACCATAAGGTGGTGCCGGCGGCGGGACGTTGCGAGCGATCGACGGTGGTTACGACGGAGATTTAGAAGGTACTGAGTAAACCACACCTACATATGCAAACTAAGTGTTATTTTTGACCTCAAATTGCATATAAATCAAATACTAGCACATATATATAATTCCTCCCAAATTACTAAACTCAAAAATCAATCACTATATAAAGCATTGCACGAGCTAATCTAGCAATGAGAGATGAAAGGACAAAGTTGCTAACCTTTGTGATCATTTGAATGGATGGGGGCCTTCAAATCTTGACAAATTTTGGGCAAAATGTGTGATGAGCTTGAGAGGAAGAGGGAAAGGGAACAGAGAGGAGAGGGGAAAGGGGAAGAACAGAGCGAGCTCGGGTGGACGAAGGGTCTATGTAGGACGGCCTTTAGTGCCGGTTCATGATACGACCCGGTACTAAAGGTGTTGGAGGGGCCCCGGACTGACAACATCCTGCCACCACTCACTTTAGTACCGGTTCGTGGCACGAACCGGTGCTAAAGGTTCGCCACGAACCGGTACTAATGAGAGCGGTCGGCTAGCTGTTGGAACCGGCACTAATGCACACATTAGTGCCGGCTCAAATTCAAACCGGCACTAATGTGCTTCACATTTGACCCTTTTTCTACTAGTGTTATTGAGGATAACTAGCAACGCCTTAGCGAGTCCTAGTTGTTCTATCACATGTTATTTGCTACATTTGAACCATTCAACATGTTTAAATTTGAATAATTAGGTTTGTAAACTATTTCATGATTTGCTTGAACATTCAAATTCATGTTTAGTTTCTAATATGTGCTAATATGTAGTTGCAATGTATACTAGAATTGCAAAGTTTAGAAAAACAAAAATTTACTCCGCTAAATATAGGGAATTGGTCAAGTCCATCCAAAACTTAGTGGAGTAAATATACTCCATTAAGATTTAGGGCACTGGATTCTCCTTTATTTATTGGGAATCGGTTAGAAATGCCTTCATTCATCCATATAGGTGACGAGTCGATTGGTACTCTCCATGCAAAATTGCGAGCAGTAGGAGGCATTTTAGCAAACTAGATCAATTTCCAGCAGGTTCTACGTCCATCAGAAGCCGAACTTGACCCTAACACGCCATCTGTACAGGCCTCCTCAAAAGCAAGTTCATATGCACTTTTAACAGGAAAAAGGAAAACTTTCCGGGACCCCATGCAACTGCCTCCTCTAATCTTGATGAAGCCCTGATCTTAAGGGGGTGTTTGTTTACAGAGACTTATTGGTGTAGGGACTTAAAAAAGTCTCTTTTAGTTTCATCTAAACTAAACATGAGGGACTTATAGAGACTTAAAGTGGGCATTTGAGACTTATGAAAAAAGACTCTGAGGGAGAGTCTTATTGGGACTTTTAGTTGTAACATGGTATTTTAGTCCATGTTTAGTCCCAGGAACCAAAGAGATAAGGACTTTTTAGAGACTAGCGACTTTTTAGTTGGGACTAAAAAAACCCTAAGACTTATGAACCAAACAGGACCTAAGAATATCATCAACATCATATGGCATGAAATAAGATCTCAACATCGCTCTGCCACTTGTGAGGATTCGAAAATAGTTTAGTCCTTTTAATAACGCGGCGGGGAGAATAGTGGCATGTTTGTAGGAAAAAAAAGGAAGATGGAGCATGAGAGCAAAAGGCAGTGTCCATTCGTCTGAGTGTCTGAGTGGAGTCTCCAGCCAAGCAAACGAGAGAGGCAGAGGGAGAAAGAACAAGACGTAAACGACGTACCTACTGTATATAGCCATACATACAGTAGGATTTAGTGGCGCACGTCGACGCTGATGGGTGAGCCGGGCGGCGCCTACTGCCTGGCTCCCAATCCAATCCCTCTTACGCACGTACACACGCTTTACACTATTTTTCTCTCCCCTTGTGGATAAAATTCGTTGAATATTGTCGATCGATCGAGTTGTGTGCTGTATGCATGCAATTTCTGCGTCCACTCGTTTGCATTCTTGCTTCCTTGGCCGCGGAAATTCGTGACCCTGGCTTGCCTGAGCCTCCAGTGGGCAGCTCATCTGCTCCCGGAAGAGGAAAAATCCATCACAGACGCGCTGGATGGGTGGATAATTACGAGCTTAGTTAGTCTTAATAAAGCAAAGATGACGTGTTACTCTGTGTTACGTACGCTCAAGCGGCTTTGTCACGGGGTCGGAGAAAAAAAAATCCGGTACGCTTTCACTCGTCTCAGCAGCACCACGCGTTGCCGATCCCGTGCCAAACCACATGTTCATACAAGAATTTATTTTTTCTTGGAACAAAAGGGGGTTGAAACCCGGCCTCTGCATCAAGATGTACGCAATCATGATTGTCAAAAAAAGAAGATGTCACAATCATTTTGTATTAGTAATTATTAAGCAGAGTATAGAACAAAGACGGCCATGGTCAAATCATTATGAAAAAAAACTATGCCTAAGTCGACTTCATTTCCCAACAACGCCTTCAAGAAGAGATGAACCTTCTTCACGCCGATGACAGAGGGAACGCTGCGTGGGCTGGGCAAATTGATGAAGTTGTGCTACCGTCACCGCCTCGCTTCAAGGAAACCCCGACCTCACCGTCCCAGTGAGATGGCAAGAATCTACACAACTACACGCCTTGGCGAGGTCAATATATGGCCGGAGGTGAGGAAAAAAACTTGTTAATTTTAGCGTTGATGCTCCCTCCGCCATCTTAGCAACCCGACCACGAAATCCTAACCCTAGCATCTCAACACGACAAAAAAGTTGAAGCACCGAGGTTCCCTTCCCTTCCCGTCATCGATCGAAGCAACACGAATGGAAAGGGAACCATCGATCGGGCTTGTTGTCGACAAAGAAGGTGGAGAATTGGACGGCTCCTTTCCGCCCGTCGGTGATCACAAAAAATCTGGAGAAAAAAATGCGTAGATATAATATACATCTACCAAGCAATGAAATTTCAAGCATAGATTTGAAACACGTCTCGAGAAGCAAGAATAAAACTACAAATCTAGTGTTTCATCGTTTTAATGGACCAGAATCGCGGCCTAATCCGAAATAACTGCTAGTCATAACTACACGTGATCATTTTGCTTCTAGAGTTGTAGTACATTTTAATTTGAATCTAAAATCTGTGACGTGGTAAACATATATGTACTCCCTTTGTAAAGAGATGGCCTAAACGCTCTTATATTACTTTACGGAGGAAGTGCTAAATTATATATTTTCAATTCTCAATTTTATTAAAAATATGTTTTCAGTTTTTATTTTGACAGGTCGTAGAGTGTGTTTTCTACAGTAGCTAGCTAGCGCATGCAGACCGGGCGCGACGCTGATGGATGCACCGGACGGCGCCTACTGCCTGGGACCGAACCGAATAGTTGGATCTCTCTGACCGGCCGGCAAGCCGACACGAACGACGGAACGAGCACACGTACACGTTGGTGCGCGTCTGAAGCGTTCCTGCCTCGGCACAAAGAAGAAAGAAACACAAGCACTCGATCCATCGCGGCGTATTCCCTTGACGCTTTCTGCCGAAATCTCTGAATATTTCGTGTATATTTTCTAGTGGAAGCCATGGACCAACGGGCGCACGCACGTGCCCACTCGCTCTGATTCTTCCTTTTCCAAAAATCGTACGTACGCCATATGAAGTTGAAGTAATTTCGTCAAACGAAACGCCGCTGTCATTGTGGACGGGCGATGGACGGCCTTGTCCGTGTGCGTGTGTGTGTGTGGCCTCGAGTTATTAGCTCGCCCCGCTTGCACACGAGATGTGCTGCTGCCCGTCCGGAATTTTTATTTTCGCCAGGGACGTCCTTGCAAGGCTCTGGTACGGCTCCTGCCCTTTTCTGGAAGGAAATAGAAAACTTGAATATTGTGCTGTCGTCGTCAAACTTTTTTCTTAAAAAAAGAACGGTGTGGCGCATGCAGCATATGTACCCCGGACGGTGCCTACTGTCTGGCTCCGACGGAATGAATATCTCCGGCCGACATGTCCACGCACGCATCACCATGTACGCACAGAATGTGTTTTGTCTCCGGTGCGTCCCTCAGGCGGTGCTGCCTCCACGCAAACAGCAAGCTAGCTGATGAGATGCACCCGCCAACCTACTACTATTTTGTGTATTTTCTAGTGGGAAGCAATGGACCAACGGCACGCACGCGCCCACTTTTCAAGACCGTACGTACGCCATGATGTTGAAGTAATTTCGTCTGATGAAATGCCGCTGCCAGTCATTGCGACCGAGCGATCGACGACCTTTGTATGTGTGTGGCCTCGAGCTATTAGCTCACCCGCTTCGATTGCAGGCTTGTTAGTGTCGAACTGAAAAATGCAGTATATTTTTTGCTCACTAATTCGTGAGTTTGATAGTTTCTTAAAAAAATCATAGGTGCACAGTTACAGAAAACAAAAGAGTGGATCTGGAGCTTTGTACGTGACGTCTAACTAGAAGGTTGGGTGCGTTTTGCTGAGCCGTTGGTGTTGTTGAGATTCTTAAAAAAATACTCGCTTTGTTTTAAAATATTAGATGTATTACTTTTTTGAAAAGTTCAACCTCTTTAAATTTGAACAAATTTATAGAGAAATATATCAAAATTCATGATATCATATTGGTTTTATTAGATTCATCATAAAATAAATTTCCATATATTTTTTGGTTTAATATTGTGGATGTCGATATTTTTTGGCTCTAAACTTGGTCAAAATTAAAGAAATTTGACTTTCCAAATAACTATTACCCCTTGTATTTTGAATTGATGAAATATTTAGTTTGGCGGATGGGAGACGATGGAGTGTGTTTTATGTTTATTACAATGCGTTTCTTTTGTGGGTTTTTTCATGGTGTGATTTTGTGTTATGCGCTAATCAATTCATATTTTTATGGGTAAATTTCTGCATCGGTGGTTACATGTACTATATTAGTGCTATAGTACCATCACATGGTGGCGCTTTTCTTTTTCTAGATGGTAAGAGGGCGCACGGGGTTGATATGTCTTTCTAGCCGGTTGGTATTGATTGATTTGAAAAATCGTTGGTCCGATCAAAAGTGTACACCAAATTTAAAATTGAATATCTCAATTGAATAAAAGAGCTTCAAAATTAGAAAATATGGTGAGTTAAAATAATTAAACGGGGAGCTCCTTTAGAAATATTGACCGAATCAGGTGATTAAGTTCTAAACCAAAGACCTCAATTAGTTGTGAGGACTTAAGAATTAGGAAGCATAGTGTACAATATAAAAGATTTGAATGAGAGCTTTGAGAAATTATTGACTTGGCCAAAATCGGATGACCCAATTCTAATTGGACATCTCAATTGATTATGAGGCCTTTTACCCTAAAAAGCTTAGTGATATAGTAGATGGGTAACACTCTTAATTAACTTAGTTAGTTTGCTCAAAATCTAAAACATAACAATGCACTAATCAGATGATTTAGTCATTAAAAAAAGAAATACATTGATTGCACAGGTCAGAAAGCTCGCCCAAGATAGTATAGTCTCATAACGGGTGAGACGCTTGGTCTAATAAAAAATTGATATTTTTTGCTGCCTGCCAAGTTATGATGTATTAATCCAGAGCAATCAAGTCACCGCTCCAGTGCTCCACCACGCGTATCAAACAGCATCTGCATTCAGTCGAGCCGTGTGGGGAGCAAGCGCAGGAAACAATGGGCAAAGGACATACGCGCGTACTATTCCCGCAGCCGTATATTGCGAAGTATACCACGAAAAAGCCTGCCAGGAGTGAATCGCGAAGCATATTTCCACGAGACAGATAACGAGCTACCTGATGCTCAGCCTCTGTGACGCCGCACTCGGACATGTGCCCTTTTTCGGAAAGACTAAAGAATGCTCGTCCGTTATAACAGGATATGAATATTCCATTATACTAGTTTTTTAATCTATCTGTCAATAATAATACGTTTGAGTAAACAAATGTTCATCGTTCATTAAATCCTGTGCATGAATTACCTAATATTTTGATTAGGAATTTGATAAGTAGATTAAAGTGAAATTGGTTCAAAAGATAAATAAATTAATGTGATTGATTATCATATACATAGAAGGTTGGACGAAAGGATGAGGAGAAGAAAGGTGAAATGGGATGAAAAAAAGATTGGATATCATGCTGTCGTGGTCAACTATTTTTTATTTAAAAATAAATAAATAAATAAAAGAAATGTGCGCGACTGTTTAATTGAAAGCGCCGAGAGTGATATCGGTGGTGGTGCCTGGTGTGGCGCGTGTAGACCGCGATCGACCGACGTTGATGGATGCCCCGGACGGTGCCTACTGCCTGGCCCCGAACGAATATCTCCGGCCGACACGCCCACGCATGCATCACCACGCATGTGTATATGTGTGCTTGTCTCCGGTGCGCCGCTCAGGCGTTGCTGCCTCCACACAAACAGCAGGCTGAGACGCATCCGCCAACCTGTCACTGTCTCGCAGCAGTGCTCCCCGCCGAAGTAGACCCGGCCTGTATTTTAGACGTCGACCCGGCATGTATTTGTACCCCGTATGCATGCATCGTGCGTAGGATCGCCTCGCATCGCATGCAATACTTGAACTTTGTACGGCGGAAGCGACCGACACGTGGCCACGTTCTGATTCTTCCGTCTCAAAATACGCACGTTACGTCAGGAAGATCGAATTAAGCAGGCTGGTCAAATAAGGCCGTACGTCACGGTCCTTTGTGAGTTGTGAGTCGTGTGGCGTGGAAGTAGCTCGCCTGCTGTTGCAAGCCTAGCATTTGGCGAGAACACATCACAGAGCCCTTAGGATAACATCTTCTTACTCCAACCCGGCCGGGGCAATCTTAAAGCAAGCAAGAGGTGACGTGATTTACTGGAGATTTGGCACGTGTTTTTCACTCGTGGGCGACTAAACAGACAGCACGCGCGTGATCCGCGGACCAATCTCTAGCCTGGAGGCCGACCCACCCGATCGCGGCCGCGGCACCCCCGATCCGACATGACGACACCGCCACGGACGGACGGACCCGGTCCGACCTACGTGACGCCCCGCATGAGGCTGCTCCTAATGCATGGGTGTTTAGATGAGGTGCTAAGCACATTAAATAGGTTAGCAACTATACTCCCCAATGTATAGGTGTTTAGTTTATGGTTGCTAAGTTTGCTTCATTTAATGATTTAGCAACTAAAGCTCTTCATATATTGGTGGATTTTTTTTTTAAATGTTTTGCCTAGGTTCACGCGCTTAGCATTGTTTCTTTTTGGGGTCACAACACTCATCTCTCTCTTCTTAAATAACATGCCACATCAGATTTTTTTGCCTACATGAAAGGCTTACCACCTGTACAAAGGTGGAGCATTGGGAGGGGCCTGACACCCGCCGTCACTCCTGCGTCGCTGCCTGTGGGCCCATCCAGTGCCCACCACGTGCACCTTCCTTCTCCGTGGATCGACAGCAGGGCAAAATATTTGGCCATTTACTTATTGTTCGCCAATTTATTTCTTTTTATTTATTGGCAATAATAAATACATCTGGTTGGTTTTTTCTCGCGTTGCTTATGGAAGAGAGCGGGAGCAGAAAATAAGATGGTGTTTGGTTCTCTAGTCCTAGAACTTTTTTTAGTCCTAATAACTAAAAAGTCACTAGTCCTTAAAAAGTCTCTTCCTGTTTTTTTTCTCATCATGTGTACGTGATGATGGGACTTGATGTCATGTCTCTAGATCGATTCGAGGGTTCAAAGATGATTATTGCGACTCCGAGGCACTTGTTTCTTAATTATAAGTGCACAAAGATTTTTCGGCTGTCACTGATTTGGTAAGGCCGGCTCAGAGGTGCTTCCGCGACTTGTTTTAACGGAGACAATGGTGGTTCGGTTTTAGCGACCTAGATGTAGTTCTTAGAGCATTACTAATAGAGCCCTCAAACCCTCAAACCCCTAAAAATAACCGCTTTTTTTACAGTTTTCGCCGAAAAGACGCCATAGACTAGAACCTCTAAATCCTCAAACCCATAAAAAAAATTAGAGGTCCAACCCTCAAACCACTTTGCAATCTGTAGAAGTAGGGGTTGAGGGGAAAATCGCCCCCCAACCCGCACTCCTCCTCCTCGCTCGCGCGGGAGCCAAACGCCTCCTCCTCCCGGCCTCCTCCTCCCGCCGCCTCCTGCCGCGCCGGCCATGGAGGGCCCCGCCGCCGCCGCGCCTCCGCCCGTCGCGCCCGCCGCGCCC
>NC_041388.1:10569276-10600700 GCF_002162155.2 Triticum dicoccoides
CAACCGACCGTGCCGACGTGGTGGCGGCGACCCACGTCGGGGCCAAGCGGCGGCGGGCGGGCCTCGCACCACCTCCTGCCGCCCCGACCACCGTCACCGCACCGGCGCCCGCCCTCGCTGCCTCCCCGCCACCCGCCCCGACCACCAAGAAGAGCCGGTCGAAGGCGGCCTCTCATGGGCCGCGAGGGGCGGCCTCCAAGGTCGCCGGCTCGTCCCCGACCGTGACCAAGCCGCGGAAGAAGCCCGCGGCGGCCGCCGTCGCCGAACCTCCTCCCGCCGCGCATGAGGTGTTCGAGGAAATGGCAAACCCATCCTCGTTCATGGACCTCCTCCAAAACGCGGAGGTGGACCTCAGAGCTCCGCCTCTAGACCCCTTTAGGGTTGGTGACGACTTGGAGGAGAAGGAGGAAGATGAGGAGGATGTAGGGGATGACGAGGAGGAGGTGGCCGAGATAGGGGAGGAGGCATTCACCGCCGCTTCCCGCCCACACGCGCGGTCGACAAACTACACCGAGGCGGAAGATGTCCTCTTGGTTCGTGCTTGGGCAGCTGTGGGAATGGATGCAACCACCGGCACCGATCAAACTAGTAAACGGTATTGGCAAAGGATCGAGGACGTCTATTGTAAGATCAAGCCAAAGAATAGTGGGTTCATCCATCGCTCTTTCCGGTCGCTTCAAGGCCGGTGGGAGTTGATCAAGCCCGCTTGTTCTCGTTGGAGTGCGGCCATGGACCAAGTGATAGATGCACCACCTAGTGGAACCGTGGAGAGTGACTATGTGAGTACATATTTCTTCACTATTTTGATTATGTCTGTGCACTATGCTATTGGTGGGTTCTTATGTGATTTATGTGTGGTTGATAGGAGACAATTGCCGACATGAGTTACAAGGAGATGACCGCTTCCAAGGGCAAGCCATTCCCATTTAAGCATGTTTGGTCAATTCTTCAAACCTTTGACAAGTGGAAGTTGAGGGATCAAGAGACCGCACCCAAGAAGTCGGCAATGCTAAGGATGGATGATAGTGAAGATGAGAAGGAGAGGAACTTGGGCAAGCCCGAGGGAACCAAGAAGGGCAAGCTAAGGGTGAAGATGGAAGAAGAGGCGTCAAGCCTAAGGGAGAAGATGGACCACATGATGAAGACAAGAGAGGAATTGACAACGAATACATTGGAGACGAAGCTTCTTATCACCGAGAAGAAGAAAGAGGTCAAGCTTGCACAAATTGAAGCAAAGCGTGAAGAAGCAAAGCGCAAGGCCGAGTTGAAGGAGAGGATGATCAAGCTCAAAGAGGCAAAGGTATGGAAAGAACTCATGGTGGAAGAGAAAGAGCACATGATGATGTCCAAGAAGGACATGGATGAAGACCAATTGCAATGGTGGAAGGACTACAAGGAGGACATCGCGGAGAGGAAGAGAATGTTCCGTGTTGCGTCCTCTACTTTTCGAGGTGACACTCCAATGAGTAGTTGTGGTGATGGCGGTGTGTACGACTCCACCGGTGCCAATGAAGATGCTTGATGGAGTCCGCTTGTGGTC
Source organism: Triticum dicoccoides (assembly GCF_002162155.2). Classification (NCBI taxonomy): domain Eukaryota; kingdom Viridiplantae; phylum Streptophyta; class Magnoliopsida; order Poales; family Poaceae; genus Triticum; species Triticum dicoccoides. The sequence goes on from NC_041388.1 coordinate 10,570,817, forward strand.
TAGGAGATGGCGCCGAGGTGCAACTTTTTGGTGATGGTGCCGATAAGAGGAGGAAGATTATGATTTTGTGATGTAAACTATGAAACCATGCATCAATGATTGTCATTTGGTAGTTTGTTTGGAAGTTGATTGTGTTCTTGTTGTCATAAATTGTGAGATGTCAAATGATAGATTTAAAGGTTGGGGTCGAGGCAAACACTAGAACCCTCAAATCCAATCCTTAAAGCAGCAGTTTAAGGGTTGGGTTTGAGGGTTCTAGTATTTGCCCCTGTTTTTCAATTCTTAAAAATGTCAAAAAGTGATACTTCTCAACCCTTAAAACTGCTTGAAGGATTTAAGAGTTTGATGGTTCTACTAGTAATGCTCTTATAATGCTTGAGTTGCTTTGTACTTTTCGAATCTTCACAGTAGGTCTGAGTTTTGCAAAGAAAATGTAAAGAGTAAGCAGGAAGGATATTATTTTAATACGAAACAATTACCGGCCAAGTGCCCTGTTCTTAAAGCAAAAGGTGACGTGATTTACCAGAAATTTGGCACGCGTTTTTCACCGTGGTCGACTAAACAGACAGCACGCGCGTGTGCGTGCGTGCGTGATCCGTGCGCGGACCAATCCGGCAGTCCGTAGCTCGCTCGAGGCGGACCAGATCGCGGCCGCTGGCCTCCGATCCGACGGCCCAGGTGCGCGCGAGCATGGCCGCCATGACGACGACACCACCATGGACGGACCGGGTCCTCTTACGTGGCTCCCCGCATGACACCCGCCGCCGCAGATGGGCCCAGCCGGCTCCCACCACGTGGCCCGAGCCGCCGTCGTCACGGCCAAGCCTCTCCATTTTTTTAGCATCAGACACAAGCGCTCATATACACGCGCATACACTCATACCTATAAACGCACACACGCACACCTTATCCTATGAGCATCTCTGAGAGACTGAGCCGGCGTATCATCTTGAAATTTACGAAGTCACCGTAGGCGTCTCGTCGTCGACGGGAACGTCTTCTCCCACTAAAAGCGCATCGCCGGAAATCCTTAAATAAATTCAGAAATAATGCGAGCACCAGGATTTGAACCCTGATGGGTTGGGGATACCACTGTCCACCTAACCAATTCAACCATAGGTTGATTCCATTTATTTATTGTTCGCCCATTGATTGATTTTTATTCGCCAGAAATAAATACCATTGGGTTGGTTTTTTTCGCGTTGCTTACGGAGGGGCGGAAAGAAAATAAGACTTGGAAGGAATCCCTGAGCCCATCAACTCGTCTCGCTCTCGCTCGCTCCCGGGCAACCAAAAACTCCACGCCCGGCGGCCGAGGCTTCCGCTCCAATCTCCGGCGAGGTTGCTCCCTCGCCATTGCCGCGCTCGTTTCCCAGGTGGGCGGCGGCCGCTCCGCTCCTCTCCTCTCCCCGCCCGCGCTCCCGGTAACCGTCGGCCGCCTTATTCCTCCCTTCTGATTCCGCTTCATGGTGTAGGGTTCTGCGGCGGCGGCACGAGACTCGCTCGAGGACGACCGACGCCGGGCGGCGGCCGGCCCCTCACTCGCTCGCTCGCTCGCTTGGTTCCGGCGGGCTTGCCCTCCCCGTCGACTAGGAGGGTAACGGATTCCTCTGCCGCTCCTCCTCCGTTTTCCGCGCTTATTTTGCTGCTGCTACTGCTACTTTAGTTCGGCAGATTCGTTTCGGTTCTGGCGAGTTCCTGCCAAGTGGCGGCAACGGTTGCGACGCATTCCCTTCACCACCTCGCGCAAGCCCCGGAGATTTCCTATTTTCCTCTTTTTTCTTCAGCGATATTAGCTAGCCTGCGCTCGGTTGGTTGGTTGGTGTGTTTTTTCACCGGTTGTTCTGCTCTGATTTTGTATTGTTCCGTTCCGTGTTAGCTTTATTTAGTCTTATTACTTACACCTGGGACATGGAGGATTGCGGGGTAGCCTTAGCCTAGCGTTGCGTTGCTGGTGCTGGCTGGCACGCGAACCGACCCCACAGTAGAGCGATCGAATCTGGCCTACCTGTTCAACTCTACCGGACAGCTCGGATTCGCCCACTTCCAGTTTGCAATGCAATGCAATGCTTGCTCATGCTGCTGCTGCTGCCCAATCATCGAATTTAATTTGATTATATAAACTATGACCTTGGAGTACTACTGATATGTGCTTTGATCTACTAAGGGAGGGGGCTAATTTGCGGGTAATCTTTGGTAATTTCAGTATGGTTTTTCTGAGACCACTGCTTGATCGACGGTTCTGTTGTCCTGTGGCACTTACACATCATGCAGCTTGTTTCGTTTGAAAACTGATGTAAAGGGGGAACTTGTTAAGCACGTTTGGAATGCGCATACACTCCTGGTGGGATGACAATGGAACTGGCAGTGATGCTGCTGTGCAATTTACAATTCAGCCTGCAGACTCAATGTGTTAACCACTATCTTCCTATTCCTATACCTGCAGGTGCCAAGGGCATCACGGATGGTGCTTCTGTGCATATTTAGATGACATATGATCTGTTTTCGGTGACTGACCCGGTAGAAAGCCATGAAGATCAGCGCACTCCTGACCTCTGCGGGCATCAATATTGGGCTTTGCGTGCTCTTTCTGTCGCTCTATTCTGTTCTGAGGAAGCAGCCAGCCAATGTCAGGGTCTACTTCGGCCGGAGGATTTCCGAGGAGCATAGTCGGCTCCGAGAGGCTTTTATTTTGGAGAGGTTTGTTCCATCAACTGGCTGGATCGTCAAGGCCCTGCGGTATACCGAGGAAGAGCTCTTGGCAGCTGCTGGGCTGGATGCTGTCGCTTTCAATAGAATGCTTGTCTTCAGGTACACCAAATTTCGTCTTTGATATCCATGTATCCCTCTGTGCCATTATTGTGTTGGTTAAAAGACAATGGTATCTGATTGATGAGCTTGTTAACATCCACGTGTGGTCTGAATCAGAAGGAGACAGAAACTTGTTGCTCTGGCAGCTGCATACAAAATAGAACTTCTTTTAATGCTGTTATTTAAATCGTAGAGGACAGACCCAGTGCATAGAAGCTCCCACACAAGGTGGGGTCTGGGGAGGGATTATAGGAACTTAGTCTTACCCCTGCGAAGTGCAATGCAGAGAGGCTGGTTCGAACCAAGGACCTTTTGGCACAAGTGGGGAGGACTTCACCACTGCGCCAGGCCTGGCCTCTATTATATAAAATCGCAGATCCCTCTTTTTTGTTTGCTATTTTCTGTCATACTGCTTTTCTATCAGTTTAACATCAGATTCGAGTTTTGCACACTGATACATTCGTTTCTGCAGCATACGTATCTTTTCACTGGCTGCCCTTCTGTGTGTGTTTGGAATACTTCCATTGCACTATTATGGAAAAAATATACTACATAGTCGGATTCCTTCAGAAGATTTGGATATCTTCACAATTGGGAATGTGGAAGTGCGATCAAGATGGTGAGCTGAGCAATTTATTTTAATTTTATCATAAGGTGTTTTTTAGGGTATCATAAGGTAGTTTTTTTAGGCTATCATAAGGTGTTTTTTTTCTAGGCTATCATATGGTGGTTTTATCAAGGCTGAAATTGTATATTTGTTTGTCGTATGCTGTGTTGATTATTGGTATTTATAGTGTTAATCGTTTTGCCTCTAACTGGACTTCATTTAGTTCCGTGCACGTCTCCACTCTTCAAAACATGAGAAAATAATATGTATATGGGAGCGCAATATACATACTTCTTTATTCAATTTATTTGCTGGTTGCATTGCAGGCTTTGGGTTCATTGTCTAGTTCTCTACATAATATCTGGAGTAGCTTGCATTCTCCTATATCTTGTAAGTATTTTTTTGAAGTACGGACTATTCTACATCGTCATATTGAGGAACACATGTAATGTTGTTTCCTTACCCAATCTTTCAGGAGTATAGGCACATTGCTAGACTGAGGCTCCTTCACCTTAAGCGTGCAACACCCAATCCAGGCCAATTTACTGTGCTTGTTCGCGGAATACCAAAGATAACAAAAGAATCGTGCAGTAGTGCTGTTGATGATTTCTTCACCAAGTATCATGGATCAAGTTACCTATTCCACCAAGTTGTTTATAAAGTTGGGAAAGTTCAGAAGATAATGGTAAGCAATTCTCATACAACGTTTCTATTTGTTTGGAGGGTGGGAGATGTGGGAGAACGTGACATAATTGCCAAGGTAGTATTTTTATGATTTAATGCTGTCAGTCTTAGACTTACTTTCCTCGTGGTTCGGTAACCGCTATGTCATGTAAGGGATAATTCATGTGCTGCACATTCATTATGATAATTTTTGTCTTCTCCATGAATTTGTGAAATGATCTCATATCATTTAAGTTACATTTATACATTTTATCTGCAAAGGTGTTTGTGATATTGCATATTCTTTTTCATATTCTCCCTGAGGTACTGAATTGATCTCAGATCGGTTGATTTGGATTTGTACCTTTTATCTGCATATTAGTATTTTGCCTTCTGCTTCTGGAGTAAAACTGTTTCGTATACTGCAGACTGGTGCCAAGAAGGCATGTAGAAAGTTGAAACATTTCACGGACACCACTGTAGATCAGAGCTACAAAGCAATTACATACCGGTGTTGTCTTTGTGGTGCCTCTTCAAATTCTTTCCACTTGTTGCCCACTGACGAAGTTGTACCGAGCAGAGGAAAAGCTGACCTGGACGATTCTAGCTTGAACATGGATAATGAGGTTTGCTTCACAATTTTGCAAACATTGATTCTTTTACTAAGTTTATCAACAAGTCGATATAGAATCAGTAACTGCAGTTCTGGAACTATTTACAGGAATGTGCGGCTGCTTTTGTATTTTTCAAAACTCGGTATGGAGCACTTGTTGCGTCAGACGTTCTTCAGACATCGAACCCTACGAAATGGGTTACTGATCCAGCTCCAGAACCAAATGATGTGTATTGGTCAAACATTTGGCTTCCCTATAAGCAGCTTTGGATTCGACGGATAGCGACGCTTCTTGGTTCTATTGTTTTTATGCTCTTATTTCTGGCACCAGTGACGTTTATAAATGGTCTATCTCAGCTTGATCAGTTGCAGAAGAGGCTTCCTTTCCTTAATGGGATATTGAAGCAGTAAGTACCTATGTTGCACTGGAGCTGACATCTATATTGAACTTCATCTTCCCTATCGACTAATATGTAGAGTCTGGTATGCATCAGATCTCATTTAGAGCTGAAATTTGAAACAGCAAGCAAAACCATTTATATCTAGACCGATTAACACATTTTAGTTTGAGTGTTTTGTGATAGTTAAGGTACTACTATTCAGCATAGACATATGGCTTGTCCTTCATTTGTAATTGGCTTCTATTGACTCCTCTTCCATGTGCAGGCCACACCACATGGTCCAACTAATAACTGGATACCTTCCGAGTGTCATACTGCAAATATTTCTGTACTCTGTTGCGCCAATAATGATGCTATTTTCAACACTAGAGGGGCCTGTATCTCACAGCGAAAGGAAGAGGAGTGCTTGCTGTAAAGTGCTGTACTTCTTGATTTGGAATGTATTCTTTGTTAATGTGGTATCTGGTACTGTCTTAAAACAATTGGATTTTTTTTCAAGCCCAAAGGACATTCCTGTCCAGCTCGCTAAGGTTATACCTGGGCAGGTTAGTTCCATCTTGTTGTTACGCAGTAGAAGATCATTCTTCTTTTTTCTTTTGAGAAAATGCAGAAAGATCATTTTGTTTATGGAAGGTCAATATATTCTGACTGCAATTCTGTAAATCCATTTTGATTTCAGGCTTCCTTCTTCATCACCTATGTTCTGACTTCAGGATGGGCCAGTTTATCATCTGAACTTATGCAACTCTTTGGTCTGATCTATAACTTCATAAGGAAGTATGTTCTGAGAATGAAAGAAGATACAGAGTTTGTCCCCTCGTTCCCCTATCACACTGAAGTACCAAAAGTATTGTTGTTTGGACTATTGGGATTCACATGCTCTGTACTGGCGCCCTTGATCTTACCTTTTCTGCTAGTCTACTTCTTCCTGGGTTATGTCGTATACCGCAATCAGGTGAGCGAGAAACTAGAGTTGGTGTTATAGTGTTATACTAATAAGTCCATAGCAGTTGTTATGTTGCATTCTGTTTTCTTAGAACAACTATGTTGCCATTATACATATAGGTGAACATTGTTTAGTAGCTTACACAGTGCTATCCGCAGATATAAATTAGGACAATTTAAGATGTTCTTGTCAACGATTAAATACTTGATACAAAGTATATTTGCTATTTTTGCTTGGTATGCTAATGATCTGCCATCTGTATATGTCCTCAGCTGCTCAATGTGTACCGCACGAGATATGACACCGGTGGTTTGTATTGGCCGATTATACACAACACAGTGATATTCTCTCTCGTGCTCACCCAGATCATCTGCCTCGGTGTATTTGGCCTGAAAGTATCACCAGTAGCTGCAGGCTTCACCATACCTCTCATCATCTTCACTCTTCTGTTCAATCAGTATTGCAGAACCCGGCTTCTTCCACTGTTCAGCACTTTCCCAGCACAGGTTTGCATTGCTTCCATAATTCTCCAAGCTAGGAAATAACATACTGATGAACATGAACCTAGTTTTTAGTGCAAACTCGGAAATAACTCAGGGGCAGAACTTTATTGCCATTTCCTGACCGGTGATTATTATCCCTGTTTTGTTGACCGCTGTGTTCCGCAAGTGCAGAATTTAATCGACATGGACAGGGAGGACGAGCTGTCAGGAAGAATGGAACATATTCACCAACGGCTCCATACCGCATATTGCCAGTTCCCTGATTCCGAAGATATACAACTGGAGGAGATTCGGACCGTCGGGAATGATGAGGACGTCGGAGGTTGTAGCTCAGGCGGGTCCAACGGCAAAGGTAGCCCGGGTGAGTTCAACGGCAAAGGTAGCTCGGATGAGTCCAACGGCAAAGGTAGCCCGGGGGAGTTCAATGGCAAAGGTGGCTCGGACGAGTCCAACGGCAAAGAGACCCTCCAGGAACAGCAGCAGCCCAGAAGGGATCTGTCTCACCCAACACTCAAAGGGCTCCCCGTTAGCCGTCTGCAGAATGCCGTGAGATGCGTCACTTTCCTCATTAGGCTGCAGAAAAGAGGCTTGTCATGATACAGCCAGCGTTGGACAACTAACTACTGACGAACCCTTTCATCATGTGGCCGCTCATGTAAATGTACAGCGATATATAGGCCGTACAAGTTTTTTTTTTTTGGAAAAAGAGGGGGTTTATAGATCATACATACAAGTACACAAGATACATTAGAGAATAGGTTAAGAAAAATAGTAATCCAAGTAAAGCATCATCATGGTTAACTGGGGCAGCGTCCGGAAGTTTCGACAGACATGAAAGTGATCGGTGTCGTGAGGTATCATGATCATCATTACCTGTAAAGTCTTCTTACCTGTAGACATCCAAGGCTGTGGTTTTCATGCTTGTCTGGTTAGTTCTGTCCTGGGCATCTCCGTTTGATGATGAACTTGACCTGTTTTTGTCGAGAGGCATGGGCAATCATTTTTGTATTTGGTGGCAGCTCTTGGCATCTAGCACTGGTCAGGCACAACATCTTTGGTTGATTGCGAACTCTACAGCGAGGATAAAAATCAGGGGGAGTTGTCAGTCCTGTTGTCCATTGTTCTTTTTATATCCTGGTCGGTCCAAAAATAGTAACCGAGCGTGCAGCCAAGATCCGTTGGTTAAATAATGAAATGAAATGACCCCTTGGTTACGATGTTGATTAGCGAGCAATTACCGGTGGCTAATACTACCTCCGTCCCGTAATATAAGAGCGTTTTTTACACTAGCTCCGTCTCATAATATACAAGCGTTTTTGACACTGCATTAGTGTAAAAAAAAACGCTCTTATATTATGAAACGGAGGGAGTAATTAATAATAATCCTTGCAATTTGGGAGGGCCAGCGCGGCGTGGAGCGCACGCAAGGAAGCCCGATGAACTGTATTCAAATTAGATCCCGAATTGTATTACTTATTAATCAGGTTGGAGGAATAATTATGTATGGAAGCAAGATTAGTGAATAATCTACCCTCCTTGTTGGGTCCGCAATTTCTACACACCGCTCGTTTGCAGGCGTCAGGGAGTCGACGTCTCAAGCGTCTCCACCGTTGAGCCGACATACTAAGCGTGAAGCGTTTTTTCTTAACTTTTGTTTCTTCCGTTTCTATTATTATCACATGTGTTTTTTTCTCTATCCATTTCCTTTTTCTTTTTCGTTTATCATTTTTTTTCTCTGTTCACACTCTTCTTCTTTTTTCCGTTGTTTTCGGCGGCGATGGGGCGCGTACAAACTTGCTTAAAATTTACACAATGCTCCTACGTACGAACAACCGTTCTCAAAATGTATATGAAGTTTTCTACACGTACACGAGTGCCCAATTTTTGAACATGGTATACACATTTTCTTTAATGCACTGGGGTGGGCCCCGCATTGGAATTGGTTGGTTTTGGGAGGAGTGGATGGGCTCTGCCTCTGCCTGCTCCCTCTCTCTCTCTGCTCTGCCGAGACAAATCAACTCCTCTGACCTGTCGCTCCCTCCCTCCCGCCTCCCACCAACCAATCGCCGGCGACCTCGGCCCCTCGCCATTGCCGCGCTCCGTCGAGGCGGGCGCTTCCCCCGCTACTCTCCCCGCCAATGCTCCCGACGCCCGCCGCGTTTCCCTTCTGATTTCTCCGCTCGCTTCAGGGTGGCGTAGGGTTCCTCCTGCCTCTGCGGCGGCGGGCGCACGACGTACGTCTTGGCTCCGGCGGCTGTTCCAGTCCAGTCTGAGGTAGCAGATTCCTCTTCCTCCCCCCTTTTGTTCTGCTCCTATGTATTCTTCTGCTACTTCCATCAGAACGGCAGGTTGAATTCTTCTGTAGTGTTCTCGGCATTTTGGTCAGAGGTTGGAAGTTTTCCATTTTGTTTCTAGTCAAATTATTAGCCCCCAAGTTGGTCGAATCTGATTTTGAAGCGCTCCTGCTCAGTACTTTTGATCGAATATAGCCCACCACCTGTTAAACTCAGCCGGACAGCTCGGATTCCTCCCGTTCATATCTCATGGAATTTGTGCTCAGAAAAATTATCTGAAGGAATTTTTGCTCAGAATTTGCCGCAAAAAAATCATCTCATGGAATCTGTGCTCGGAGTATGCGATATTACCATGTCGTGCTAGATAATGTGTGCTTTGATCGAGCCAGGGGGGCGGTGCTCGGATTCGGTGGCCACTTGGAGGGGAATCTTTGGTTATCTCAGTTAACTGATAAGTACATCCAAAGTTGAAAAAACAGCACTAAGAGTTAATTGTGCTTTTGCAACTGCCTTGCGCTTTTCTGACAAAAAGCGCAGGCTTAACCGCAATTAAGCACCAGGGGTTTTGCTATCCCGGCGCAGGCACGCCTTTCTAACTATGGTCTTGTCCCACTACCACATTGAGCAGCTTTTGCTTCATCTGGAACTTGTGAAGTTTAGACTTTAGACTACTTCAGTCTCTAGTGTTAAGCAGTATCTTCATCTTCCTGTATCTGTAGGTGCCGAGGACATCAAGAATGATGCTTCTGTATATGCTTAGATGACATCAATCAGCCGGACAGCTCGGATTCCTCCAGTTCACATCTGATGGAATTTGTGCTTTGATTGAGCCAGAGGGTAAAGCTGCTGCCTTGTGACCATGAGGTCATGGGTTCAAGTCCTGGAAACAGCCTCTTACAGAAATGTAGGGAAAGGCTGCGTACTATAGACCCAAAGTGGTCGGACCCTTCCCTGGACCCTGCGCAAGCGGGAGCTACATGCACCAGGTTGCCCTTTTTTTTTTATCGAGCTAGAGGGGGGCGGTGCTCGGATTCCTCCAGTTCATATCTGATGGAATTTGTGCTTTGATCGAGCCAGCAGGGCGGTGCTCGGATTCTGTAGCCACTTAGAGGGGAATCTTTGGTAATCTCAGTTAACTGATACATCCAAAGTTTGAAAAAAACAGCACTAGGAGTTAATTGTGCTTTTCTGACAAAAGCACACGCTTAAGCGTAATTATGTGCATATTACGCGCTGCTATCACCCAGGCATGCCTTTTTTAACTATGGTCTTGTCACACTACCAAGTTGAGTAGCTTTTTGCTTCATCTGGAACTTGTGCAGTTTCGACTTTAGACTACTTCAGTGTCTACTACTGTTAAGAAATATCTTCATCTTTCTGTACCTGTAGGCCCCGAGGACATCAAGGATGATGCTTAGATGACATGTGCTCCATTTCTTGTCCGTGGCTGGTCTGATAGGATAGGAAGCCATGAAGATCAGTGCGCTCATGACCTCTGCTGGCATCAATATTGGGATCTGCGTGCTCTTGTGGTCGCTCTATTCCGTTCTCAGAAAGCAGCCAGCATTTGTAAGGGTCTACTTCGGCCGGAGGATCGCCGAGGAGAATAGACTGCTCCGAGAGGCCTTCATCTTGGAGAGGTTTGTTCCATCCACTGGCTGGATCGTCAAGGCCCTGCAGTGTACCGAGGAAGAGCTATTGGCAGCTGCTGGGCTGGATGCTGTTGCTTTCAATAGAATGCTAGTATTCAGGTACTCCCGAGTTTTTGTCCTGATATCCATGTACTCCTTCCTTGGTATCATTATTCTGCTGGCTAGAAGAAGACACTGGTATCTGGTCGATGAGCATATTAACATCCATCTATGTATGTGTTGACTATAAAATCAGGAGACGGAAAGTGGAAGCTCTGGCAGCTGCCTTATAAAATTGGGCTTGTTTTAGTGCTTGTTAAGAAGAATCCTTTTTCTATCGGCTTAATGTACCTCAGATTCCAAATTTGCAAACTGATGTATTCATATTTTTTTCTGCAGCATACGCATCTTTTCCCTAGCTGCCATCCTGTGTCTTTTTGGAATTCTTCCAGTGCATTATTTTGGACGAAAGATGCATCGCCTTGAGATTTCGTCAGAACAATTGCATATGTTCACAGTTGGTAATGTGGAAGTGCAATCAAGATGGTGAGTTGAACAATTTATTCTAGGTTTATCATAAGGTAGTTTTATCAAGGCTGAAATTTTATATTTATTCGTGGTATGCTGCGTTGATCATTTGGATTTATAGGGTTATCTTGTTTTGCCTCTACCTTGACTTGATTAGTTCCTTGTATGTCCACTCTTCAAGACATTAGAAAAGAACAGGCAATGTATGGTGGCGCAACATACATCCACACTTCTGTATTCATTTTATGTGCTGGCTGTATTGCAGGCTTTGGGTTCATTCTATAGTCCTCTACATTATATCTGGAGTAGCTTGCTTTCTCCTATATGTTGTAAGTTTTTTTTTGCTCGTAGAAAGTAGGGAGTATTCTGTTTCCTCATATTGAGGAACACATTTAATGTTGTTTCTCTACCCATTTTTTCAGGAGTATGGGCACATTGCTAGGCTGAGGCTCCTTCACCTTAAACGTGCAACACTAAATCCAGGCCAATTTACCGTGCTTGTTCGCGGAATACCAAAGACAGCAAATGAATCATGCAGTAGTGATGTCGATGATTTCTTCACCAAGTATCATGCATCAAGTTACTTATTCCATCAAGTTGTTTACAAGGCTGGGAAAGTTCAGAAGATAATGGTAAGCAATTCTCATACAACATTTCTATCTGTTTGGAGGGTGGGGATGATCTCAAATCGCTTGGTTTGGATTTGTACCTTTTATCTGCATATTAGTATTTTGCTTCCTGCTTTTGGAGTAAAACTGTTTAATATGCTGCAGACTGGTGCAAAGAAGGCATGTGGAATGTCAGACCCTTCCACAGACACAACTCTAGATCAGAGGTGCAAGGCTGTTACATACCCGTGTTGTCTTTGTGGAGCCTCTTCGGATTCTTTCCAGTTGTTACCGACTGACGAAGTTGCAAAGAACATAGATAAGAAGGTTTGCTTTGCAGTTTTGCGAGCATTGATTGCTTTATTTACTATGTTCATCTTCAATAAGAATAAAATCAGTAACTTCAGTTCTGGAACTATTTACAGGAATGTGCAGCTGCTTTTGTATTTTTCAAAACTCGGTATGGAGCACTTGTTGCTTCAGAAGCACTTCAGACTTCAAACCCTACAAAGTGGGTTACTGATCTAGCTCCAGAACCAGATGATGTGTATTGGTCAAACATTTGGCTTCCTTATAAGCAGCTTTGGATTCGACGGATAGCTACTGTTCTAGGTTCTCTTGTTTTTCTGGTCTTATTTGTGGTACCAGTGGCATTTATACAAGGTCTATCCCAGCTTGATCAGTTGCAGAAGAAGCTCCCTTTCCTTGATGGGTTACTGAAGAAGTAAGTACCATGTACTGGAACAGACCTCTCTATGCTCATCTTCATATCCACTGACTCGTAGACTCTAGCATGCATCAGGTCTCATTTAGACTGGTTAACACATTCTACCTTGATGTATCTTGAACATATAGCTTTTTCTTCATTTATATGTAGTTGGCTTCGAGAATTGACCCCCATCCCTTTGACGTGCAGGCCATACATGAGCCAAATAATAACTGGATACCTTCCTAGCGTCATACTGCTACTATTCCTGTACACCGTTTCGCCAATAATGATACTGTTTTCGACAATGGAGGGGCCTACATCTCACAGTGAAAGGAAGAAGAGTGCTTGCTCTAAAGTGCTGCACTTCTACATTTGGAATGTGTTCTTTGTTAGTTTAGCATCTGGTGCTGTCATAAACCAATTGAACCCTTATTCGAGTACGAAGGACATCGCTGTCCGGCTAGCTCATGTCATACCTGAGCAGGTTAGTTCTATCTTGTCTTTCATGCTGCAGAAAGATCATTTTTCCTCTAACTAATACACTGTAAATCTGTGTTTCAGACTACGTTCTTCATCACCTATGTTCTGACTTCAGGATGGGCCAGTTTATCATCTGAACTTATGCAACTCTTTGGTCTGATCTATAACTTTATAATAAAGTATGTCCTGAGAATGAAAGAAGATATCGCGTTTGTTCCCACATTTCCTTATCACACAGAAATACCAAAAGTTATGTTGTTTGGACTATTGGGCTTCTCGTGCTCTGTACTGGCACCCTTGATCTTACCTTTTCTGCTAGTCTACTTCTTCCTGGGTTATGTTGTATACCGCAATCAGGTGAGAGAGAAACTAGAGATGGCTTCTGGAATACTAATAATCACATGGCAGTTGCTATGTTGCATTCTATTTTCTTAGAACAACTATGTTGCCCCCGCAAAAAAGGAAAAACTATGTTGCCATTACAAGTGAACATTGTTTAGCAGCATACAGTGCTATCCGCAGATATAAAATGGGAAAAATTAAGTACATGCTCTTGATGGCAAATACTTGATAAAAATAATTTTGTTAATTTTTTCCGACGAGCAAGGCAGGAGCTCTGCCGATTTTTGTCATATGAACCCTATTGGTTCTGTATGCTAATGATCTGCCATCTTGTATCTGTTTTCAGCTGCTCAATGTTTACCGCATGAGATATGACAGTGGTGGTTTGTATTGGCCAATTGTACACAACACGGTGATATTCTCTCTAGTGCTCACCCAGGTCATCTGCTTCGGTGTATTTGGCCTAAAAGAATCACCAGTAGCTGCAGGCTTCACTATACCTCCTATCTTCTTTATTCTTTCGTTCCATCAGTATTGTAGAACCCGATTCCTTCCCCTGTTCAAAACTTTTCCGTCACAGGTTCGTGCTATTATTTCGATACATAACACTCCAAACTAGTTGGGAATAATAACCCAGGAGTGAAATTTATTGTTACGGTGACTGGTGAGTCGTTGTTATCCCTGTTCCACTGATTGGCTGTGTTCCGACTGTGCAGGATTTAATCGACTTGGACAGGGAAGACCAAAGGTCAGGGAGAATGGAACATATTCACCACGGACTCCGTTCCGCATACCGCCAGTTCCCTGACAATGAAGATATAAAGCTGGAGCAAATCCTGACCGTCGGGAATGATGAGGACCAAGACGAAGGCTGTAGCTCGGGCGAGCGCAACGGAGAAGAAACCTGCAAGGAACAAGAGCCCAGAAGGGATCTGTGTCACTCAACTCTGAAAGGACTCCCTGTTAGCCGTCTGCGGGATTCCGTGAGATCCATCGCTTTGCTCTGGACTGCAGAAAAGAGGTCCGGTGATAGAGCATTGATTAACTAACCACTAACTAACCCGTTTATCTGTCCGTCCGGTCGTGTAAATGTACGTCAGTATAGGTCATACATACAAGTATAGTATACATCATGCATTAGTTAGAAAATCCAAGTGAAGCATCATCATGGTTATTGGGGTGCAATTTTTGTTTAGGGCAGCGTTCGAAGTTTGGACAAACAGGAACTAAGGCCACCCACAATGCGTGGTATCATGGGCTAGTATCATAATAACACATGATACTACTTTAGTTACTGCATCCACAATACATAATATCATACATTAGTATCACATTATCACTCGATATGTTCAGTTGTAAAATCTTGATACGAAATTGTGGATATGATCTATTTCTTACGAACTCTTCTTGTTTGATGCTCTGTGAATGTGATATTGCATCGTAATATTGAAGAATATTGGGTTTTATGCCTGGCTGAGGGCATGCAACTCTGTTTGATGAACTTAATCTGTATTTATGAAGAAGCATGCACAATCATTTTTGTATTTGGTGGCAGCTCTTGAGCTGTCATCTACAATATCTGTAGATGATTTCAGACTTTACAGCCATTATCTATCACTATCATTTTTTTAGTGCAATTGACAGTAGGACATTGTCCCAATGTATAATTTTATTAAGATTTATATACAAATGTACATGCAAAGAATAAATAATGGGAGAATAAAACATAATGAAAGCAAAGGGAAGTTAGGAATCAGAGATGTGGGCCTATCCAAGTGCTAAGACAGCTTGATTTTTCTTTTCCGTTTAAGATTGCGCGGCTGTGTCCAATCAGAATAAGATCTTGCTTCAGCCCGAATAGCCAAGAGTTAATCCCTAGGAGTTTCATTCTTGTAAATTTCATCATTGCGCTGCATCCACACGTTCTAGCAAGTAGCAACCCATAATTAAAATATCCATAGCAATCTTCTTAGGAACCATTGACTTGCCAACAGCATTTCATCGAAGACTGAAATGCCCCTCAATCTGTTATGAATAATAGATTGCCAACATCCTTGAGCAAAATTGCCAACTTTCTCATATGGGCAAGACAGACGCGTAGGGGTTTCCTCAGTGCCCTCATTGCAAAAGATACAGGTATAGATGTTCATATGAAAAGACTTGCAATTGAGAAGGATCCTAGTGTTGACCCTGTCATGTATGGACAACCAAAACAAGATTTATCTCTTGATCTACATGCACTTATTCAAAGCCATTTAAACAAAAGATGAGCCTTTGTCTTGCCCATGAGAAAGTTGTATGTTCGCATTGAGGAGTAAGCATGTGATTTTCAAATATAGCCCTATTTATCTTGCTCATCCGAATGAGGATCTCGATCAAGCAAGTCTTGTACTTCAGTATACCAAGTGAAAACTCGACTAGACAAATGCTTGTGGAATTCTTGTGCAAGATCACCAGAGTTAAGGATACTAGCCAGAGAAATTTTATCATTAAGAGCAGACGAGTGCATCTCAGGGAATTTTTAGTGAGAGGTTGTTCTACCCATTTATCATGTCAAAATAACAGAGTGCCCTTGTCCTACAGTACATGTGGCCACATCTTGACAATTTGGGATGTGCTTCAAGAGAAATTGTCAACAGAAAGAACCTTCGGTTCTGCCCTGGGGAGGGGTATTAGAATAATAAATTTCCCAAATGTGCTTCACCTAAGGAAGACTAGCCTTGTTATAAACCTTATATTGATTCTTGATCAGTAAAGCTTTGTTATGTGTATATCCAAAACTCCCAAACATCCCTGAGTTGTAGCCCTACAGACTTTTTCCCATGAAATGAGAACCCTTTATCCCCTGTTCCAATTTTTTTCTTCATAAGGTAGATAATCTTCTTTTAGTTCTTTTGGGAAGGGGTGTAAGATCACCAATTCTGGGCATGTTGATAGTAAGTTGCTCCAATTAGGTGAAAGGGGAGGAACCCCTGGCAAGCTAGGATGGCAGTGAGAGCTTGCATCTTAGCATCTAATCTAGGACATTAATATACACCATGAATTTAGGACAGTAATACTGAGCCTAAAGCGAGCCATCTCAGCAATTATCATTTCCGATCGTCTGTTTTCATGATCTGAATGTTTCTCGCCGTCGGATCACATGTGTATAGACATCTCTCCCACATCTGGCCCAGCTATCCTATGGGTTGCTGCTACAGAGGCCGGAACAAAGGCCTCTGGTAATTTGGGTTGTCGGCCAAACCATTCATCTAACCCCGACTTCACTCAAGAGGTCACCTTCAAACGAGTCTAAGCAGCAAGTGCGAGAGTAGGTTTTTAATTTGCAGTAGATGCACCTCAGAAATAGGAAGCACACAACTTGTATCATCAACATACTGTAAAACTAGGAAGTCAAGGCATGACTCAACTGGCAGAGGGCACTACTAGGGAAATGCTTATACACAGGAACTCAGTAGTAGCGCTTTTTATAAGAAAGCGCTGTTGCTAAAAAATGGTAGCGCTTGTCACTGAAGAGCGCCGCTACTATTCTTGTAGCAGTAGCGCTTCTGTTATAAAAAACGCTACTACTATAGTTGCCAACAGTTGCATGACAGTGTAGGTATACTAGTAACACTCGTAATTAAAAAGCACTACTCTATTGTACATAGCAATAGCGTTGTCCTCTGACGAGCGCTACTGCTAAATAGCAGTAGCGGTTATTGCTAAACAGCGTTACTACTAAGCTTACCTTATCCACACCCGGCGCCCCGCGCGCGTCCCTCACTCTCCCTCACACACTCTCACTCGCCGCTCGTCGCCTGCCGTCGCCACAGTCGGCCGCCATCACCGCCGACGCCCCCGAGGTATCTGCCTCCCTCCCTCCATCCTCCTCTCGCCGCCCTCCCCTCCCTCCCTCCCTCCTCCTCCTCTCGTCGCCCTCCTCTCTCCCTCCTCCCACGGCCCTCCTCTCTCCTCCCTCTCCGCCGGCGGCCCCCTCCTCCACCTCCTCCCTCCTCCCTCTCCTGCTCTCTCCTCTTCCTCCCTCCTCCTTCCCCTCCTCCCTCCTCCTCCTCCTTCCTCCTCCTCTTGGCCTCCTCCCACCTCCTCCTCCCCCTTTTTGTAAATAGGTTTTAGTTTTTGTTAAATGTAGGGTTTTGTTTTTAGTAAATGCAGGTTTTTAGTATATTTTGTTTTTAGAAAATTTGAATAAGTAATTTGAAAAGAATAAGTAAATGTAGGTCTTTTGAACAGAATAGGAACTTTTTAGAAATTTTGAATAAGTAAATGAATAGAATAAAATATGAAATTAAAAAAATAAGTAAATGTAGGTCTTTTGAATAGAATAGGAAATTTTTAGAAAATTTGAATAAGTAAATTTGAATAGAATTGGAAATTATAAGTACATTTGAATAGAATAATTAAATGTAGCTTATGGAGTTTCACTAAGTCCTAAGCTGACGATAATAATGTTTTTGTTTATATTTTGTTTTTGCAGAAATCAAGGAGCAACGACGACAAGTGTTTTTTTTCGTAATTAAGCATGACTTCAACTATTTCAACGTGTAATTTTCATATTTTATAATTCGAGTAGCTTATCCCATGTCATGCAAGACGCTATGTCTTGGAGAGGATGAATTTTGAAAACCATGAAAATTTTGAAACAAAGAAAATTCACCTAAAGACCCATCATGGTATGGATTTTGAAGTAAATCTGTACAATTATGAGAGCGTAACCCATTTGGGTTTCACAAATTGGGAAGCACTTTGCAAGATGTATGGTTTTTATGAGGGTATGCTTGTCACCATGGATCTTGGTGATTCTGACATCGACCAAGACAATATGGACATTTGGGTCCTTGTTGATACGCTTCCAATTCTACCGCTATGTGAGTTTCTCAAACATAGTTATTAACTAATTTATATTGTTTATTTCAAAATAGTTGACAGCTTATTTCCATTGACAACTTATTTTCATTCTTCAAACAAAGTGCGGAAGATGGTAGACAGAACCTACTACACCGATGGCTCTGAGTTAACTTATCAAGAGAAAAATCATCTGATCACATTTTGTACTAACCTTGAGAATTACAATATCTATTATCAAACTCCTCCACATTATGGTCAATACGTGCCACTAGTGCACGTGTTGAACTACGGTAACATCCATGGAGATGCCATGGTAAGATTTTTTACTATTACGACATCCGTGCATCCTTTGCATAGATTCTTTTAAAACTTAACTACATTGCTAACTACAAAGTTATTACTATGTTTTTCAACAGAAAATCCCGAAGGATTGTGTGCCTCATCTGATGTATCAGAATGGTCGCCTTGATATTTTGAACATACGGCCAGGTCATCCTACGAATCACACCTGTTCATATCAGATTTCTAAAAGCACCGAAGACATGAAAATCAAAGAATGGAAAAAATGTATGGACAATCAGAAGGAGGTACTTGGAAGCAACATTGTGCGAAAGGCAAGAATTGGAGACAGGATAATCTCGATTCTCCATAATGGAGAGTCAGGGCCTATCTTGTTTTATGCTATTTTACCTAAGAGAAGGTAGTAGGTCCTAGCTAATAATACTCATGATCATGTGCTAAGACAACTAAGTAGGTTGGTTAGATGACTATGATGATGATGTGGTATCGAGTAGAAGTTGTATGATCGATGATGATGAGTACGACTTGTTATTATGATACCAACAATGAGTTATTTATTATTATGATCGATGATGCATGATGCTAAGTTGTTATATGAGCATGATGAGTTATTATATATATCAGTAGGTGAAATGAACATGGATTAGATTCATTTCACCCATTGTTATATATAATAACTAATCATGGTCATACAATCATATGATGAAAGTACTGTATATAAAACCACAACGAAAATAAGCTGTATTTTTAAAAATACAGGAAAAGTTAGCAGCAACGCTTTTCAGAAGAAACGCTACCGCTACTTACTACTATCAGTAGCGCTTTCCCAAAGAAAGCACTACTGCTAACTAGGTATAGCAGTAGCGCTCCTTATCCAGCGCTACTGCTACTAGTTAGCTGTAGCGCCTTAGTGATAGCGTTCGTACAAGCGCTACTGCTAGCTATAAAACAAGCGCTACTACTAGGGTTTTCCCTAGTAGTGGGGGTTAGAATAAGTTAACTGTGCATGGCTTCATTGAGGATTGAGTGGAGAAAGTTTGCTCCTAGCAAAAAAGAGAGGAGATAGGGGATCACATTGCCCAACCTTAGAGTTTCTTCACGTAGGATTGTTTAGTATGTCTAGAATGTGGTAAATAGACTACAAACAAGCCTAGAGGACTCTCTCCTCAATTTTAAAGATCTTGGCACTTCTAAGCTTTTTCGTGATAGTCTAATAACACCCCACACATGCAAGTCTACAAGAGTATTGCAAGTGAAGACAACACTTGCATAAGTAAAGTTAAACGTGAGAGGTATGCGTACACTAGGAGACTCAACGAAGTATTTTTCCCATGGTTCAGATAGTTAGCACTATCCTACTCCATGTTGCTAGTGGCTACAAACCACGAAGGTTCAAGGATCACGGAGATCCCAGTTGCGAGTTCCACAAAGCAACAACTCTATGGAGGACTACATCCATGAAGGAGCAACCAACCTATGTCGTCATGGCATACTCCAACCTCACTCGGGGTAGATCCTCACAAAGTAGGTGATCTACATGCTCATACACACTTTTTGGTTCCTTCACACCTTCAAGGCTCCCAAACACATACACCTAACCAATCTAGGAGGCGCACACCCTCCAAAAGTAACAAGATTGAGGTTGTTTGGTGAAGAATACCTTGCTCTTGTGCTTCACTCCTCTCAAAACTCTGTTTAGATATGACTTACACTTTGAGATATAGGAGTGGAAAATAAGGAGAGGCTAGATCTCAAAAGAGCGTCTTAATTCTTGATGAAGAAAGAACTTTGAACTCAACACAAGAAGGTGAATTTCTTTCTCAAAAAATATGATTTGGATGTTTTCCTTTGAGTGAATAGATGGTATGTGTGTGTCTATATATCAGCAGAACCAGAAACCTGACTGTTGCACAATTGTTAGCATGGCTCGAAGGCTCAAAGGGTTCAGCTCCATACAAAGATAAAGGTGACAACTACTCTCATATGTATTGGAAGGCCGGACCAAAAGTCATTCTAAAGCCCTAACTAACGAACGGTTCACTTATGCATGCTTTTGAAAGCCGTTCAAAACTTCCAACCAAAAAATGTTTTGAGTGTCCCAACGGTTCAAGAAGTGGAGGTTTCAAATGGGGGGTGTCCAGAGGATCCAAAGTGATAAGGTTTATAGGCTAAATGTAGAGAGATAGTGGGAAACATGAAAGAATTCTTGAGGATTTTTGGTCATTAAGCACATGGACGATTAGCAACCTCGATGCCCTTTCGATAGTATTGGCATACATATGGATTTAAGTGATATTATATCACTAAAATGAAAACTCCAAGTCTTTTGGGACTTAATTTGAAATAGGCTTGATAAACATTAGTACCTTGATATATGTTAACATTAATTACCAAAATTTACCTAGGGGATCAGGATGCACTTTCACTTCAGCTACTAGGGGAGGATTGGGAACAACATCATCAATAGGACCAGGAGAGTTTTCGTGAGATTATACTACATAGTTACTGGAGATATGCAAGCCCAAGTCCTCACCCCCCTCAATATCGGTGAAATGAGGAGTATTAGTCATCACATCTGCACAAGTTCTATTAAAATGAATAGTAGGAATAACATGAATCACCTGCATTGATTTATTAGTAGGAGCATTGTCATAGGAAATATTAGCTTCCATATTATCACCACATGGAACAATCTAGTTACAGGGAGTAGACAACACTCACTTGCTCTCCACATTCCTTAGGATTCACATTTTCCTTTGTTCCACCTCGCCCCATTGATCTCCCAACATGTCCATTGGTGGAGAATCCAGAGGACGTAGATGAGTGGTCACAATCTGCGCAAAAGAGTGTGAATCGCCCCAACCTTCCCTTCCCACCATACAAAGGAAGGGGAAACCCTATATGGTGAGGATTTTGGAGCCTCCAGAAGTGGTGGAGGAGGTCATCAAGATTTGGAAATGGAAGTGGATGGGTGAGAGGATAAGGGTTTAACCTTGTGCTTGGGCCTGAAGTGTTGTAGGAAGCGGACCATGGTGAGAGGGCGCTTTCTCTCGGCACGTGTCGCACATCTGGCCCAACCATCCTCGAAATCGCTCATAACCCCATCCCAAGGATTCCCGACACATTAAATCATGATGGATGACCTGGAGGAACCCACTTATTGTAGAAACAATGCCCGATGGCATTGGAGATGAGCCATCCCACTGTCATTGAAGTGAGGAGGCGATGGGAAGATATGATGTGCTCCGGCATATTGCATGGGTGCAGCGAGCAAAGTCGAGGGTGGAGGGGATGGGTGTTTGTATGCCACTGACAAGGATGGCGAGAGAAACGCCAGACTCGCCATCATGGAATACTCCCAGACTACACTAGCACCACTGTCGTTGAACTCAATTATTAAGAAGAATGTGCAATCATTATTGTCTTTGGTGTGACCTCTTGACAACTAGCATTGACCTATCACTACCTACAGCTGATATCAAACTTTATAGGCAATATCATTCTAGTTAGATATAAAATGCAAACCGAGGGAATTACCATTTTGTCCACTGTCCTTCTTTCCCTTATTTTTTGGCAGTTAGGACATCCATTATTTTAACCGTGGAATCCTTTATTCCATTAACTAGATATCACAACAATACCGCCGGCCACTAAGTCCGAACAAAGGTAGGAGCGCCACCCACACTTATGGCTTGGGTTACGACATCCATCTTTGCAGCGAACACCGCTAGGGAATCGACAACCTTATTTCAAAGGCTAGGACAATACATTATTTAAGCACAAAAATGTATCATATGACAAACTTTAGTCTCTCAGAAGAGAACTCCACTAGGCACTAGGTCTTGACATGTGATGGCCTTCATAAGCTTATGTGCATCTATTTTGATAATTCGCGTCACGCCGCAGTACTGAGCTGCTTGGATAGCTTCTACATGCGTTGCATCATGAACACATCACAATTTTCTTGCTCTTGATCTCACTACATCACCTGTGTTATCTCGAGGAACAAAGCCCCAACCTCCTCTCGAATCTGCAATAAAGTGCCATCAATGGTGGTCTCAGTATGTTGCCATGAGGAGTCTGGTTCACCATCCAAAGTTTGCTCCAATTTCTTCAGGTAAAGAAATTCATAATCCATGAAATTCCTCTTAATCTAGTAAAGTGGTTCATTCACATTGAGGTTCTTCTCCCTAGCATTAACCTTATATATTTTGGGTCAGCTGCCATGCCCATGATAGCGATATACAAAACATTTGCTTCGAGACACCCAAGCTGAGCAAGCAATGAAGGAACTGTTGGGGAACGTAGTAATTTCAAAAAATTTCCTACGCACACGCAAGATCATGGTGATGCATAGCAACAAGAGGGGAGAGTGTTGTCCACATACCCTCATAGACCGAAAGCGGAAGCGTTAGCACAACACAGTTGATGTAGTCGTACGTCTTCACGATTCGACCGATCAAGTACCGAACGCACGACACCTCCGAGTTCAGCACACGTTCAGCCCAATGACGACCCTGAAACTCCGATCCAGCCGAGTGTTGAGGGAGAGTTTCGTCAGCACGACGGCGTGGTGACGGTGATGATGTTCTACCAACATAGGGCTTCGCCTAAGCACCGCTACAGTATTATCGAGGTGGACTATGGTGGAGGGGGGCACCGCACACGGCTAAAAGATCAAATCAATTGTTGTGTCTCTGGGGTGCCCCTGCCCCCGTATATAAAGGAGCAAGGAGGGGAGGTGCGACCGGCCAGGAGGAGGCACGCCAGGAGGAGTCCTACTCCCACCGGGAGTAGGACTCCCTCCCTTCCTTGTTGGATTAGGAGAAGGGGGGAAAGAGGAGGGAGAGAGGAAGGAAAGGGGGGCGCCGCCCCCCTCTCCTTGTCCTATTCGGACTAGAGGGGGAGGGGCGCGTGGTCCTGCCCTAGCCGCCTCTCCTCTTCTCCACTAAGGCCCACTATGGCCCATTAAGCCCCCGGGGGGTTTCGGTAACCCCTCGGTACTCCGGTAAAATCCCGATTTCACCCGGAACATTTCCGATATCCAAATATAGGATTCCAATATATCAATCTTTATGTCTCGACCATTTCAAGACTCCTCGTCATGTCCGTGATCACATTCGGGACTCCGAACAACCTTCAGTACATCAAAACTCATAAATTCATAATATAACCATTATCGAAACTTTAAGCGTGCGGACCCTACGGGTTCGAGAACTATGTAGACATGACCGAGACACGTCTCCGGTCAATAACCAATAGCGGAACCTGGATGCTCATATTGGCTCCCACATATTCTACGAAGATCTTTATCGGTCAGACGACATAACAACATACGTTGTTCCCTTTGTCATTGGTATGTTACTTGCCCGAGATTCGATCGTTGGTATCTCAATACCTAGTTCAATCTCGTTACCGGCAAGTCTCCTTACTCGTTCCGTAATACATCATCCCGCAACTAACTCATTAGTTGCAATGCTTGCAAGGCTTAAGTGATGTGCATTGCCGAGTGGGCCCAGAGATACCTCTCCGACAATCGGAGTGACAAATCCTAATCTCGAAATATGCCAACCCAACAAGTACCTTCGGAGACACATATAGAGCACCTTTATAATCACTCAGCTACGTTGTGACGTTTGGTAGCACACAAAATGTTCCTCCTGTAAAAGGGAGTTGCATAATCTCATAGTCATAGGAACATGTATAAGTCATGAAGAAAGCAATAGCAACATACTAAACGATCGAGTGCTAAGCTAACGGAATGGGTCAAGTCAATCACATCATTCTCCTAATGATGTGATCCCGTTAATCAAATGACAACCCATGTCTATGGCTAGGAAACATAACCATCTTTGATCAACGAGCTAGTCAAGTAGAGGCATACTAGTGACACTCTGTTTGTCTATGTATTCACACAAGTATTATGTTTCCGGTTAATACAATTCTAGCATGAATAATAAACATTTATCATGATATAAAGAAATATAAATAACTTTATTATTGCCTCTAGGGCATATTTCCTTCAGTCTCCCACTTGCACTAGAGTCAATAATCTAGATTACACAGTAATGATTCTAACACCCATGGAGTCTTAGTGCTGATCATGTTTTGCTCGTGGAAGAGGCTTAGTCAACGGGTCTGCAACATTCAGATCCGTATGTATCTTGCAAATTTCTATGTCTCCCACCTGGACTAGATCCCGGATGGAATTGAAGCGTCTCTTGATGTGCTTGGTTCTCTTGTGAAATCTGGATTCCTTCGCCAAGGAAATTGCTCTAGTATTGTCACAAAAGATTTTCATTGGACCTGATGCACTAGGCATGACACCTAGATCGGATATGAACTCCTTCATCCAGAATCCTTCATTTGCTGCTTCTGAAGCA
Organism: Triticum dicoccoides; assembly: GCF_002162155.2. NCBI lineage: Eukaryota > Viridiplantae > Streptophyta > Magnoliopsida > Poales > Poaceae > Triticum > Triticum dicoccoides. Next base: position 10,595,484 of record NC_041388.1, read on the forward strand.
GCTATGTACTCCGCTTCACATGTAGATCCCGCCACGACGCTTTGTTTAGAACTGCACCAACTAACAGCTCCACCGTTCAATGTAAACACGTATCCGGTTTGCGATTTAGAATCGTCTGGATCAATGTCAAAGCTTGCATCAATGTAACCGTTTACAATGAGCTCTTTGTCACCTCCATAAACAAGAAACATATCCTTAGTCCTTTTCAGGTATTTCAGGATGTTCTTGACCGCTGTCCAGTGATCCACTCCTGGATTACTTTGGTACCTCCCTGCTAGAACTATAGCAAGGCACACATCAGGTCTGGTACGCAACACTGCATACATGATAGAGCCTATGGCTGAAGCATAGGGAACATCTTTCATCTTCTCTCTATCTTCTGCAGTGGTCGGGCATTGAGTCTTACTCAACTTCACACCTTGTAACACAGGCAAGAACCCTTTCTTTGCTTGATCCATTTTGAACTTCTTCAAAACTTTGTCAAGGTATGTGCTTTGTGAAAGTCCAATTAAGCGTCTTGATCTATCTTTACAGATCTTGATGCCCAATATATAAGCAGCTTCACCGAGGTCTTTCATTGAAAAACTCTTATTCAAGTATCCCTTTATGCTATCCAGAAATTCTATATCATTTCCAATCAGCAATATGTCATCCACATATAATATCAGAAATGCTACAGAGCTCCCACTCACTTTCTTGTAAATACAGGCTTCTCGAAAAGTCTGTACAAAACCAAATGCTTTGATCACACTATCAAAGCGTTTATTCCAACTCCGAGAGGCTTGCACCAGTCCATAAATGGATCGCTGGAGCTTGCACACTTTGTTAGCTCCCTTTGGATCGACAAAACCTTCCGGTTGCATCATATACAACTCTTCTTCCAGAAATCCATTCAAAAATGCAGTTTTTACATCCATTTGCCAAATTTCATAATCATAAAATGCGGCAATTGCTAACATGATTCGGATAGACTTAAGCATCGCTACGGGTGAGAAGGTCTCATTGTAGTCAATCCCTTGAACTTGTCGAAAACCTTTCGCAACAAGTCGAGCTTTATAGACAGTAATATTACCGTCAGCGCCAGTCCTCTTCTTGAATATCCATTTATTCTCAATGGCTTGCCGATCATTGGGCAAGTCAACCAAAGTCCACACTTTGTTCTCATACATGGATCCCATCTTAGATTTCATGGCCTCAAGCCATTTTGCGGAATCTGGGCTCACCATCGCTTCTTCATAGTTTCTAGGTTCGTCATGGTGTAGTAACATAACCTCCAGAACAGGATTACTGTACCACTCTGGTGCAGATCTTACTCTGGTTGACCTACGAGGTTCAGTAACAACTTGATCTGAAGTTTCATGATCATCATCATTAACTTCCTCACTAATTGGTATAGACGTCACATGAATCGGTTTCTGTGATGAACTACTTTCCAATAAGGGAGCAGGTATGGTTACCTCATCAAGTTCTACTTCCCTCCCACTCACTTCTTTCGAGAGAAACACCTTCTCTAGAAAGGATCCATTCTTAGCAATGAATGTCTTGCCTTCGGATCTGTGATAGAAGGTGTATCCAACAGTCTCCTTTGGGTATCCTACGAAGACACATTTCTCCGATTTGGGTTCAAGCTTATCAGGTTGAAGCTTTTTCACATAAGCATCACAGCCCCAAACTTTAAGAAACGACAACTTTGGTTTGTTGCCAAACCACAGTTCATAAGGCGTCGTCTCAATGGATTTCGATGGTGCCCTATTTAACGTGAAAGCGGCCGTCTCTAAAGCATAATCCCAAAATAATAGCGGTAAATCAGTAAGAGACATCATAGACCGCACCATATCTAGTAAAGTACGATTACGACATTCGGACACACCATTACGCTGTGGTGTTCCGGGTGGCGTGAGCTACGAAACTATTCCGCATTGTTTCAAATGTAGACCAAACTCGTAACTCAAATATTCTCCTCCATGATCAGATCATAGAAACTTTATTTTCTTGTTACGATGATTTTCAACTTTACTCTGAAATTCCGTGAATTTTTCAAATGTTTCAGACTTATGTTTCATTAAGTAGATATACCCATATCTGCTTAAATCATCTATGAAGGTGAGAAAATAACGATACCCGCCGCGAGCCTCAATATTCATTGGTCCACATACATCAGTATGTATGATCTCCAATAAATCAGATGCTCGCTCCATAGTTCCGGAGAACGGCGTTTTAGTCATCTTGCTCATGAGGCACGGTTCACAAGTACCAAGTGATTCATAATCAAGTGGTTCCAAAAGTCCATCAGTATGGAGTTTCTTCATGCGCTTTACACCGATATGACCTAAACGGAAGTGCCACAAATAAGTTGCACTATCATTATCAACTCTGCATCTTTTGGCTTCAACATTATGAATATGTGTATCACTACTATCGAGATTCATAAAAAATAGACCACTCTTCAAGGGTGCATGACCATAAAAGATATTACTCATATAAATAGAACAACCATTATTCTGTGATTTAAATGAATAACTGTCTCGCATCAAACAAGATCCAGATATAATGTTCATGTTCAACGCTGGCACCAAATAACAATTATTTAGGTCTAATACTAATCCCGGAGGTAGATGTAGAGGTAGCGTGCCGACGACGATCACATCGACTTTGGAACCGTTTCCCACGCGCATCGTCACCTCGTCCTTGGCCAGTGTTCGCTTAATCCGTAGTCCCTGTTTTGAGTTGCAAATATTAGCAACAGAACCAGTATCAAATACCCAGGTGCTACTGCGAGCTCTGGTAAGGTACATATCAATAACATGTATATCACATATACCTTTGTTCACCTTGCCATCCTTCTTATCCGCCAAATACTTGGGGCAGTTCCGCTTCCAATGACCAGCCTGCTTGCAGTAGAAGCACTCAGTCTCAGGCTTAGGTCCAGACTTGGGTTTCTTCTCTTGAGCAGCAACTTGCTTGCTATTCTTCTTGAAGTTCCCCTTCTTTTTCCCTTTGCCCCTTTTCTTGAAACTGGTGGTCTTATTGACCATCAACACTTGATGCTCCTTCTTGATTTCTACCTCCGCAACTTTCAGCATTGCAAAGAGCTCGAGAATCGTCTTATCCATCCCTTGCATGTTATAGTTCATCACGAAGCTTTTGTAGCTTGGTGGCAGTGATTGAGGAATTCCATCAATGACGCTATCATCCGGAAGATTAACTCCCAGTTGAATCAAGTGATTGCAGTATCCAGACATCTTGAGTATATGCTCACTGACAGAACTATTCTCTTCCATCTTGCAGCTGTAGAACTTATTGGAGACTTCACATCTCTCAATCCGGGCATTCTTTTGAAATATTAACTTCAACCCCTGGAACATCTCATATGCTCCATAATGTTCAAAACGTCATTGAAGTCCTGGTTCTAAGCCATAAAGCATGGCACACTGAACTATCGAGTAGTCATCAGCTTTGCTCTGCCAGACGTTCATAACATCTGGTGTTGCTCTTGCAGCAGGTTTGGCACCTAGCGGTGCTTCCAGGACGTAATTCTTTTGTGCAGCAATGAGGATAATCCTCAAGTTACGGACCCAGTCCGTGTAATTGCTACCATCATCTTTCAACTTTGCTTTCTCAAGGAACGGATTAAAATTCAACAGAACAACAGCACGGGCCATCTATCTACAATCAACATAGACAAGCAAGATACTATCAGGTACTAAGTTCATGATAAATTTAAGTTCAATTAATCATATTACTTAAGAACTCCCACTTAGATAGACATCTCTCTAATCCTCAAAGTGATCATGTGATCCATATCAACTAAACCATAACCGATCATCACGTGAAATGGAGTAGCTTTCAATGGTGAACATCACTATGTTGATCATATCTACTATATGATTCATTCTCGACCTTTTGGTCTCAGTGTTCCGAGGCCATATGTGCATATGCTAGGCTTGTCAAGTTTAACCTGAGTATTCTGCATGTGCAAAACTGGCTTACACCCGTTGTAGATGGACGTAGAGCTTATCACACCCGATCATCACATGGTGTCTGGGCACGACGAACTTTGGCAACGATGCATCCTCAGGGAGAACACTTTTATCTTGAGTAGTGAGAGATCATCTTATAATGCTACCATCAATCAAAGCAAGATAAGATGCATAAAAGATAAACATCACATGCAATCAATGTAAGTGATATGATATGGCCATCATCATCTTGCGCTTGTGATCTCCATCTCCGAAGTACCGTCATGATCACCATCGTCACCGGCGCGACACCTTGATCTCCATCATAGCATCGTTGTCGTCTCGCCAATCTTATGTTTCTACGACTATCGCTACCGCTTAGTGATAAAGTAAAGCATTACAGGGCGATTGCATTGCATACAATAAAGCGACAACCATATGGCTCCTGCCAGTTGCCGATAACTCGGTTGCAAAACACGATCATCTCATACAATAAAATTTAGCATCATGCTTTGACCATATCACATCACAACATGCCCTGCAGAAAAAAGTCAGACGTCCTGTACTTTGTTGTTGCAAGTTTTACGTGGCTGATACGGGCTGAGCAAGAACTATTCTTACCTACACATAAAAACCACAACGATAGTTTGTCAAGTTGGTGCTGTTTTAACCTTCACAAGGATCGGGTGTAGCCACACTCGGTTAAACTAAAGTTGGAGAAACTGACACCCACCAGCCACCTGTGTGCAAAGCACGTCGGTAGAACTAGTCTCGCGTAAGCCTACGCGTAATGTTGGTCCGGGCCGCTTCATCCAACAATACCGCCGAACCAAAGTATGACATGCTGGTAAGCAGTATGACTTATATCGCCCACAACTCACTTGTGTTCTACTCGTGCATATGACATCTACACATAAAACCAGGCTCGGATGCCACTGTTTGGGGAACGTAGTAATTTCAAAAAAATTCCTACACACACGCAAGATCATGGTGATGCATAGCAACAAGAGGGGAGAGTGTTGTCCACATACCCTCGTAGACCGAAAGCGGAAGCGTTAGCACAACGCGGTTGATGTAGTCGTACGTCTTCACGATCTGACTGATCAAGTATCAAACACACGACACCTCCGAGTTCAGCACATGTTCAGCCCGATGACGTCCCTCAAACTCCGATCTAGCTGAGTGTTGAGGGAGAGTTTTGTCAGCACGATGGCGTGGTGACAATGATGATGTTCTACCGACGCAGGGCTTCGCCTAA
>NC_041388.1:10600898-10603907 GCF_002162155.2 Triticum dicoccoides
GGGTGCCCCTGCCCCCGTATATAAAGGAGCATGGGGGGGGGGGAGGTGCGGCCGGCCAGGAGGAGGCACGCCAGGAGTAGTCCTACTCCCACCGGGAGTAGGACTCCCTCCCTTCCTTGTTGGATTAGGAGAAGGGGGGAAAGAGGAGGGAGAGAGGAAGGAAAGGGGGGGGGGGCGCCGCCCCCCTCTCCTTGTCCTATTCGTACTAGAGGGGGAGGGGCGCGCGGCCCTGCTCTAGCCACCTCTCCTCTTCTCCACTAAGGCCCATTAAGCCCCCGAGGGGTTCCGGTAACCCCTCGGTACTCCGATAAAATCCCGATTTCACCCGGAACATTTCTGATATCCAAATATAGGATTCCAATATATCAATCTTCATGTCTCGACCATTTCGAGACTCGTTGTCATGTCTGTGATCACATCCGGGACTCCGAACAACCTTCGGTACATCAAAACTCATAAACTCATAATATAACCGTCATCAAAACTTTAAGCGTGCGGACCCTACGGGTTCGAGAACTATGTAGACATGACAGAGACACGTCTCTGGTCAATAAACAATAGCGGAACCTGGATGCTCATATTGGATCCCACATATTCTACGAAGATCTTTATCGGTCAGACCGCATAACAACATACGTTGTTCCCTTTGTCATCGGTATGTTACTTGCCCGAGATTCGATCGTCGGTATCTCAATACCTACTTTAATCTCATTACTGGCAAGTCTCTTTACTCGTTCCGTAATACATCATCCCGCAACTAACTCATTAGTTGCAATGCTTGCAAGGCTTAAGTGATGTGCATTGCCGAGTGGGCCCAGAGATACCTCTCCGACAATCGGAGTGACAAATCCTAATCTCGAAATACGCCAACCCAACAAGTACCTTCGGAGACACCTGTAGAGCACCTTTATAATCACCCAGTTACGTTGTGACGTTTGGTAGAACACAAAGTGTTCCTCCGGTAAACGGGAGTTGCATAATCTCATAGTCATAGGAACATGTATAAGTCATGAAGAAAGCAATAGCAACATACTAAACGATCGAGTGCTAAGCTAACGGAATGGGTCAAGTCAATCACATCATTCTCCTAATGATGTGATCCCGTTAATCAAATGACAACCCATGTCTATGGCTAGGAAACATAACCATCTTTGATCAACGAGCTAGTCAAGTAGAGGCATACTAGTGACACTCTGTTTGTCTATGTATTCACACAAGTATTATGTTTCCGGTTAATACAATTCTAGCATGAATAATAAACATTTATCATGATATAAGGAAATATATAATAACTTTATTATTGCCTCTAGGGCATATTTCCTTCAGGAACTCCTACGGTGTAGTGCATTCAGCTAGCCTTTCCCTTTCATATTGCACGTTGAGGATACCCCATATCTTACATACCTCTTTAGATTTTACCAATAGGTGGGCTCCATCCTCATCAAATCTCCCGCAAATAGGGCATCGATCTCTAATCCTCATCACTTGATGTTGAGCCTCATCCGAAGGCTGATCTATGCAATGCACCTCTTCCTGATTTCTGTCCATTTGAATCCATCATCGGTCACTGTTTGACCACAACTTCCTGCAGTACTCCTACTTGGCCTCTCATGATGCAATTTTTATGCCATTTTATCATAGAAAATGCTCTTTGGATCATAATACCATGCCTAGTCATCTTCCATATATTATCCGCACACACCAGGTTAACAAGGTTAATATTGCATCTTGTAGCCAAGTATCTATGTACGGATTAAAGAGTGCATCTACTATTCGTAGGATTGAATTGAAGGAAATATGCCCTAGAGGTAATAATAAAGTTGTTATTTATATTTCCTTATATCATGATAAATGTTTATTATTCATGCTAGAATTGTATTCATCAGAAACTTGATACATGTGTGAATACATAGACAAAACAAAGTGTCCCTAGTATGCCTCTACTTGACTAGCTCGTTAATCAAAGATGGTTAAGTTTCCCGACCATAGACATGTGTTGTCATTTGATGAATGGGATCACATCATTAGAGAGTGATGTGATGGACAAGACCCATTCGTTAGGTTAGCATAATGATCGTTAAGTTCTATTGCTATTGCTTTCTTCATGACTTATACATATTCCTTTGACTATGAGATTATGCAACTCCCGAATACCAGAGGAACACATTGTGTGCTATCAAACGTCACAACATAACTGGGTGATTATAAAGATGCTCTACAGGTGTCTCCGAAGGTGTTTGTTGGGTTGGCATAGATCAAGATTAGGATTTGTCACTCTGAGTATCAGAGAGGTATCTCTGGGCCCTCTCAGTAATGCACATCACGACAAGCCTTGCAAGCAATGTGACTAATGAGTTAGTTGCGGGATGATGCATTACGGAACGAGTAAAGAGACTTGCTGGTAATGAGATTGACTAGGTATGAGGATACCTACGATCGAATCTCGGGCAAGTAACATACCGATGACGAAGGGAATAACGCATGTTATTATTGCGGTTTGACCGATAAAGATCTTCGTAGAATATGTAGGAACCAATATGAGCATCCAGGTTTCGCTGTTGTTTATTGACCAGAGATATGTCTCGGTCATGTCTACATAGTTCTTGAATCCGTAGGGTCCGCACGCTTAACGTTCGATGATGATTTGTATTATGAGTTATGTGTTTTGGTGACCAAAGATTGTTCGGAGTCCCGGATGAGATCATGGACATGACGGGGAGTCTCGAAATGGTCGAGAGGTAAAGATTGATATATCAAACAATAGTATTCGGATACCGGAACGGTTCCGGATCGTTTCGGGTATTTTCTAGAGTACCGGGAGGTTACCGGACCCCCCCGGAAAGTAATGGGCCACTATGGGCTATAGGGGAGAGAGGAGGCAGCCCACAAGGGGTGGCCATGCGCCGCCCCCATGGGAGTCCGTATTGGACTAGGGGTGGGGGCGGCGCCCCCTTTCCTTCTCCTCCTCCCACTTCTTCCCCCTTTCCCCTCCATATGAGAAATAATAAG
>NC_041388.1:10604196-10642558 GCF_002162155.2 Triticum dicoccoides
GTGAGGGAGTCCTAGATAAGGGGGTCCTCGGGCGTCTGAGCTATGTGACATGGGCCGGACTGATGGGCCATGAAGATACAAGATAGAAGGCTTTCCCCCGTATCCGGATGGGACTCTCCGTTGCGTGGACATCAAGCTTGGAGGCTAGACGTGTAGTTTCCTTTCTCTGTAAACTGACTCTATAGAACCCTAGCCCCCTCTGGTGTCTATATAAACCAGAGGGTTTAGTCCGTAGAGGCAAGGACAAATCATACATGCTAGACATCTAGGGTTTAGCCATTACGATCTTGAGGTAGATCAACTCTTGTAACCCCTATACTCATCAAAGTCAATCAAGCAGGAAGTAGGGTATTACCTCCGTCAAGAGGGCCCGAACCTGGGTAAACATCATGTCCCCCGCCTCCTGTTACCTTTGATCCTCAAACGCATAGTTCGGGACCCCCTACCCGAGATCTGCCGGTTTTGACACCGACATTGGTGCTTTCATTGAGAGTTCCTCTGTGTCGACAACAGAAGGATCGATGGCTCACCTTGTCATCAATGACAAAATCACCTCTGGAAGGGCCCTAGCTCCCGAGCAGATCCTCTAGCTCGGCAGTTTTACCATGGGTGCCCGCCCGACCGTTAAGCCAAATGCAGTCCCCCAAATTGCTAAAAATCATCTCCGCATCGGCCTCGAACACTCTGAAAAGATGGATCCGGCAGATATTTCGTCTTTGAACGAACTGCTAGATCGCATCGCCGCCCTGGGGGTCGCAACAGACTATGATCGGATTGGGCTTAAACCCGATCAGAGGGAAATCAGGTCCCCACTGATCACCCTTCTGATGGTGGTCGTAGAGGAACAAGCCGAGGATGCCTCTCCCCCTATGCTGAGAACAAGCTATGTTCGTATTTGCGTGCCTTGCGAGCCAGATACCCATCTTCGGGAAGAGACATCCTATCCTTCGAACATAGAACCATGCGTTGAGCCTGAGAACCCCCAGGACACTTCGGATCCCGGGCTAGTAACCTCAGAAATTCTCCATTCTTCGGATTCCGCAGTGGGTCAGGGTTCGGATTTTAGCCCACCCACCCACCACAAGCAATACTCCTCAAGAAATTCCGGTCCTCCGGACATATGTGACCTAATGTACGTATGAAAACAACCTCGGGAAACAGTCCATTACTTTTGGGCCAGATTCCTCCTTGTTAAAAACAAGACCAAAGATTGCTGCGACGATGACGCGGTTTCAGTATTCTGTCGCAACTGTACAGACGAGGGGATCCTCAATGCCCTCAACCGACACCGCATACTGCACTTTGCAGAATTAGCGAATATAGTATAGAAATATTGCACAATGGAAAGGGCCTAGAAAGCCCAGACAGCTCGGTGGGAACCACCCGCCTTTAAGCCACCCACCGGACGGGCAAAAAGGATGCACCCTCGTGGGGCACCCAATCATCATCCCGTGGACAAGAAAATCAAGCCCTTAACGGGACACCGAACTGTCCTTGATGAATGGCTCGACAAGCCCTGTCAGATACACATGACGCCGAATTCCGAACCAACGCACAGCCTTCGGGCATGCTGGGTACTCCGGCAGGTGGCTAAGAGCGGTGAGACTATCCTCACCAATACAACCTCAGAGAAATACTCTCCGGAGGACGACGATCTCAGCGTCTTTACAAACTTCGAGACCTTTTCTTCAAATAATCGACATAAAAGGGCACTCCGCGACCTCGCCGAAATCAACCAAATAGCCATAGTAAATCCTTGGAACGATACAACAATAACTTTCACCGCCAATGACGAACCAAGGGCTTGATCAGTCCGTGCACCAGCCGCTTTGGTCTTAAACCCAATCATGGGCGGCGGCAGCGGACTAAACCTCATCTACAAAGACATGCTCGATAAAATGCAAATAGACAAGAGCCGCATCGAGCAAAGCAGTACAACCTTTCGAGGCATTATCCCCAGTCGAGAAGTGCGATGCTCGGGGAAAATCAAACTTAACGTAGTATTCGGCATGCCGGAGAACTACAGGTCCGAAGAGTTAATCTTCCACGTGGCACCTTTCAACAACGGATATCACGCCCTGTTGGGGCGAGACGCATTCACACGCTTTCAAGCTATACCCCATTACGTGTACATGAAGCTCAAAATGCCCGGGCCCAACGGAGTTATCACTATCACCAGTGATCCGGACATAGCACTTCGCGCCGAAAACAAAACCGCATCCTTGGCCCTTGAGGCATTATCTGAGGCCCTTGCTGCCGAGGAGATCACCGCTCTACGCTCCACGATGGATAGAGACGACACAATCCTTGACAAAAGGCCTAAGTCCACTTCTGTCAGGCCAGCAGACAAAATAGTCAAATTCCAAGTCCACCTGATGGATCCTAATAAAATAGCAGCCATTGGAGCACAGCTGGATCCGACAGTCGACGCCGCTCTAAGAGCTTTCCTGCGCAAGAATTGGGACATCTTTGCCTGACATCCTTCAGATATGCCAGGAATCCCATGCAGATTGGCCGAACACAGCCTTAACATAATAAAGGGGTTCAAGCCAGTCAAGAAAATGCTGCGGCGATTTTCCGAACCCAAGCGACAAGCTATGGGGGAGTAGCTAGCCAAACTACTTGAAGCCGGGTTCATTAGAGAGACCAAACACCCGGATTGGTTAGCAAACTTGGTCATGGTGCCAAAGAAGGACAAATCATGGCGCCTTTGTGTCGATTTCAAAGACCTCAACAAGGCCTTCCCATTGCCTCGCATTGACCAAATCATCGATGTAACTGCACGGCACGATTCACTGTGCTTCCTCGACGCATACTCCGGATACCATCAGATTAAGATGAAGGAATCCGATCAGCCTGCAACGGCATTCATTATGCCGTATGGGCCTTTCTGCTTCAACACTATGCCTTTCAGACTCAAAAACGCTGGTGGCACTTATCAACGCAGGATTCAAACTTGTCTGGAAAAACAAATTGGCAAGACGGTGGAGGCATATGTGGACGACGTCGTCATCAAGACTAAGCACGCCGAATCATTGGTGGACGATCTGCGACTCACATTCGACAACCTCCGGACATATGATATCCGACTCAATCCAGAAAAATGTGTCTTCGGAGTCCCAGCCGGAAAACTGCTCAGGTTCATCATGTCCAACAGAGGAGTTGAAGCAAACCCAACAAAAATCCAGGCCCTGTCACAATTGGCAACACCAACAGACTTAAAAACAAGTCCAAAAGCTAGCGGGGTGTGTGGTAGCATTGAGTCGTTTCATCTCCAGACTAGGAGAAAAGGCACTGCCACTTTATCGCCTGCTCCGACGCACTGACCACTTTCAGTGGACAGATGCGGCAACAGCCGGATTGGAAGAAATAAAAACCTTGCTAGCAAACAACCCAATCCTTGCCGCACCAAACGTCGGCGAGCCTATGTTGCTCTACATATCCGCAACTCACCAGGTGGTGAGCGCTGTGCTCATCGTCGAACGAGAGGAAGAGGGACACAAATTCCCACTTCAAAAACCAGTGTATTATGTGTCGGCGGTCCTTAAACCATGCAAATCCCGATACCCGCACTATCAAAAGATAGCCTATGTGGTTTTCATGGCATCTCGGAAGCTACGACACTACTTTCAAGAGTGCTCGATCACGGTGGCTTCTGAAGTTCCACTCAACGACATCATAAACAACCGAGATGCCACCGACCACATTGCCAAATGGGCTATCGAACTCTTGCCATTTGAAATAACATACAAGACACGCCGAGTTATTAAATCTCAGGTGTTGGCTGACTTCGTCGCTGAATGGACAGAAGCCGAACTTCCTAAAGAGTACAACACATAGTCTAACTGGGTGATGTACTTTGACGACTCTAAAATGTTAGCCGGATTGGGGGCCGGTGTCATCCTAACATCCCCTACAGGGGACACAGTTCGTTATGTATTACAAATCATGTATACGGACTCTAGTAAGGCGGCAGAATATGAAGCACTGCTGCATGGGCTTCGGATGGCCGTTTCTATGGGCATACAATGCCTTGAGGTGGGAGGGATTCAAACCTCGCGATATGTCAAGTTAATGGAGAATTCGATGCAAAAGATCCGAAGATGGCGGCCTACCGCAGCGCCGTATTCAAAATATCAACTCCATTTGAAGGGCTTGAATTCCACCATGTGGCTCGAGACAACAATTAGGCAGCAGACATCCTTGCTCGAATGGGCGCTAAACGTGACCCCGTCCCGCCTAACACCTTCATGGAATGGCTTTTCAAGCCATCCGTGGTATGGCAGGACGGAGCAGAAATACCAGTCCAGCACTGACCACACCCCCGGATGCCGAAGATGGCTTGGATAACACTGGGGGCTCAGGCATCGAGCCAACACCTTCCGCCCATGTAATCATGGTGGTAATCGCTCCATGGACCGAACCTTTCCTAGCCAACCTTAATAGGCAGGAGCTCCCTGATGACCAGAACGAGGCCCACCGCATAGTTCAACGCTCCAAAGCCTACAAAAATTCACGAAGGAGAACTCTACAAGAAAAGCACTACTGGAGTTCTTCAAAGATGTATCTCCGAAGAGGAGGGGTGGCAACTCTTGGCTGAAATACATGTTCGCTGCTACCTCTTGAGCTTTCGTTGGTTTTCCCTTGAAGAGGAAAGGGTGATGCAACACAACAGCGTAAGTATTTCTCTCAGTTTTGAGAACCAAGGTATCAATCCAGTAGGAGATAACTCGCAAGTCCCTAGTACCTTCACAAACAAACAAGAACCTCGCAACCAACGCGATAAAGGGGTTGTCAATCCCTTCACGGTCACTTATGAAAGTGAGATCTGACAGAGATAATAAGATAAATATTTTTGGTATTTTTGTTGTATAGATTGGAAAATAAAGATTACAAAATAAATGATGATAGAAATAACAAGTTGACGGGAGAATAATATAATAGAGAATAGACTCGGGGGCCATAGGTTTCACTAGTGACTTCTCTCAAGATAGCAAATTCTACGGTGGGTGAACAAATTACTGTCGAGCAATTGATAGAAAAGCGCATAGTTATGAGAATATCTAGGCATGATCATGTATATAGGAATCACGTCCACGACAAGTAGACCAAAACGATTCTGCATCTACTACTATTACTCCACACATCGACCGTTATCGAGCATGCATCTAGAGTATTAAGTTCATAAGAACAGAGTAACACATTAGGCAAGATGACATGATGTAGAGGGATAAAATCAAGCAATATGATATAAACCCCATCTTTTTATCCTCGATGGCAACAATACAATACGTGCCTTGCTGCCCCTACTGTCACCGGGAAAGGACACTGCAAGATTGAACCCAAAGCTAAGCACTTCTCCCATTGCAAGAAAGATCAATCTACTAGGCCAAACCAAACTGATAATTCGAAGAGTCTTGCAAAGATATTAAATCATGCATAAAAGATTTCAGAGAAGAATCAAATATTGTTCATAGATAATCTTGATCATAAACCCACAATTCATCGGATCTCGACAAACACACCGCAAAAAGAACTACATCGAATAGATCTCCAAGAGAATCGAGGAGAACTTTGTATTGAGATCCAAAGAGAGAGAAGAAGCCATCTAGCTAATACCTATGGACCCGAAGGTCTGTGGTAAACTACTCACACATCATCAGAGAGGCTATGGTGTTGATGTAGAAGCTCTCTGTGATCGATTCCCCTCCGGCGGAGCGCCGAAAAAGGCCCCAAGATGGGATCTCATGGGTACAGAGGCCGCGGTGGTGGAAATAGGGTTTCGTGGTGCTCCTGGATGTTTTTGGGGCATATGGGTATATGTAGGAGGAAGAAGTACGTCGGTGGAGCTGCAAGGGGCCCACAAGGGTGGGGGGCGCGCCTGGCCCCCCTGGGCACGCCCTCCTGGCTCGTGGCCTCCTCGCTTCTTTCTTGACCTCCACTCCAAGTCTCCTCGATCATGTTTGTTCCAAAAATAACTCTCCCGAAGGTTTCATTCCATTTGGATTTCGTTTGATATTTCCTTTTCTGCGAAACACCGAAATAGGCAAAAAACAACAATTTGCACTGGGCCTTTGGTTAATAGGTTAGTCCCAAAAATAATATAAAAAGGTATATTAAAGCCCATTAAACATCCAAAACAAATAATATAATAGCATGGAACAATCAAAAATTATAGATACGTTGGAGACGTATCAAGCATCCCCAAGCTTAATTCCTGCTCGTCCTCGAGTAGGTAAATGATAAAAACATAATTTTTGATGTGGAATTCTACCTAGCATAATTCTGAATGTAATTTTCTTTATTGTGGCATGAATGTTCAGATCCGAAAGATTCAAGGCAAAAGTTTAATATTGACATAAAAATAATAATACTTCAAGCATACTAACAAAGCAATCATGTCTTTTCAAAATAACATGGCCAAAAAAAGTTATCCCTACAAAATCATATAGTCTGGCTATGCTCTATCTGAAGGAAATATGCCCTAGAGGCAATAATAAAGTTATTATTTATTTCCTTATATCATGATAAATGTTTATTATTCATGCTAGAATTGTATTAACCGGAAACTTAGTACATGTGTGAATACATAGACAAACAAAGTGTCACTAGTATGCCTCTACTTGACTAGCTCGTTGAATCAAAGATGGTTAAGTTTCCTAGACATAGACATGAGTTGTCATTTGATTAATGGGATCACATAAATAGAGAATGATGTGATTGACTTGAACCATTCCTTTAGTTTAGCACGATGATCGTTTAGTTTGTTGCTACTGCTTTCTTCATGACTTATACATGTTCCTATGACTATGAGATTATGCAACTCCCGATTACTGGAGGAACACTTTGTGTGCTACCAAACGTCACAATGTAACTGGGTGATTATAAAGGTGCTCTACAGGTGTCTTCGATGGTACTTGTTGAGTTGGCATAGATTAAGATTAGGATTTGTCACTCCGATTGTCGGAGAGGTATCTTTGGGCCCTCTCGGTAATGCACATCACTATAAGCCTTGCACGTATTGTGACTAATGAGTTAGTTGAGGGATGGTGCATTACGGAACGAGTAAAGTGACTTGCTGGTAACGAGATTGAACTAGGTATTGAGATACCGACGGTCGAATCTCGGGCAAGTAACATACCGATGACAAAGGGAACAACGTATGTTGTTATGCAGTTTGACCGATAAAGATCTTCGTAGAATATGTAGGAGCCAATATGAACATCCAGGTTCCGTTATTGGTTATTGACCAGGGACATGTCTCGGTCATGTCTACATAGTTCTCGAACCCGTAGGGTCCGCTCGCTTAACGGTCGGTGACGATCGGTATTATGAGTTTATGTGATTTGATGTACCGAAGGTAGTTCGGAGTCCCGGATGAGATCGGGGACATGATGAGGAGTCTCGAAATGGTCGAGACGTAAAGATCGATATATTGGACGACTATATTCGGACATCGGAAAGGTTTTGAGTGATTTGGGTATTTTTCGGAGTACCGGGGAGTTACGGGAATACGGGGAAGAAGTATTGGACCTCATGGGCCAAGTGGTGGAAGAGAGGAGGCAGGGCGCGCAGCCCCCCTATCCCAAACCGAATTGGACTAGGGGGCCGGCCCCCCGTTCCTCCTTTCCTCCCTCTCCTTCCTTCTCCCCTTCCCCTTCCTTTCCTCCTCCTAGTAGGAGTAGGAAAGGGGAGTCCTACCCCTACTAGGAGGAGGACTCCTCCTCCTGGCGCGCCCTAGGAGGGCCGGCCGGCCTCCCCCTTGCTCTTTTATATACGGGGGCAGGGGGCACCCTAGGACACACAAGTTGATCTGTTGATCTCTCCCAGCCGTGTGCGGTGCCCCCCTCCATCATAATCCACCTCGATCATATCATAGCAGTGCTTATGCGAAGCCCTGTGTCGGTAGCATCATCATCACCATCATCATGCCGTCATGCTGATGAAACTCTCCCGTGAAGCTCTGCTGGATCGGAGTTCGTGGGACGTCATCGAGCTGAACGTGTGCTGAACTCGGAGGTGCCGTGCGTTCGGTACTTGGATCGGTCGGATCGTGAAGATGTACGACTACATTAACCGCGTTGTGCTAACGCTTCCGCTTTTGGTCTATGAGAGTACGTGGACACACCGTCCCCTCTCGTTGCTATGCACCACCATGATCTTGCATGTGCGTAGGATTTTTTTTTGAAATTACTACATTCCCCAATAGTGGCATCCGAGCCAGGTTTATGCGTAGATGTTATATGCACGAGTAGAACACAAAGGAGTTGTGGGCGTGGGTATATACACATTGCTTGTCGTCACTAGTTGATTCTTGATTCAGCGGCATTATTGGATGAAGCATCCCAGACCGACATTACGCGTACGCTTACGCGAGACTGGTTCTACCGACGTGCTTCGCACACAGGTGGCTAGTGGGTGTCTGTTTCTCCAGCTTTAGTTGAATCGGATTCAATGAACAGGGTTCTTTCTGAAGATCAAAAAGCAATCACTATACCGCGTTGTGGTTTTTTTATGCCGTAGGTAAGAAGGGTTCTTGCTAGGCCCGTAGCAGCCACGTAAAACTTGCAACAACAAAGTAGAGGACGTCTAACTTGTTTTTGCAGGGCATGTTGTGATGTGATATGGTCAAGACGTGACGAGATATAAATTGTTGTATGAGATGATCATGTTTTATTAAAGTTATCGGCAACTGGCAGAAGCTTTATGGTTGTCTCTTTATTGCATAAGATGCAACCTCCATACAATTGCTTTACTTTATCGCTATGCGATAGCAATAGTTGCAAACGCAATAGTTGGCGAGACGACCATGTGACGACACGTTGATAGAGATCAAGATGATGGAGATCATGGTGTCGTGCCGGTGACGATGGAGATCATGATGGTACTTTGGACATGGAGATCAAAAGCATAAGATGATGATGGTCATATCATGTCACATATTTTGATTGCATATGATGTTTATCCTTTATGCACCTTATTTTGCTTAGTTTGACGGTAGCATTATAAGATGATCTCTCACTAAATTTCAAGGTACAAGTGTTCTTCCTGAGTATGCACCATTGCCAAAGTTCGTCGTGCCGAGACACCACGTGATGATCGGGTGTGATAAGCTCAACGTTCATATACAATGGGTGTAAGACAGTTTTACACACGCAGAATACTCAGGATAAACTTGACGAGCCTAGCATATGAAGATATGGCCTCGGAACACTAGAGATAGAAAGGTCGAGCGTGAATCATATAGTAGATATGATCAACATAGTGATGTTCACCAACTACTGCATCTCACATGATGATCGGACATGGTTTAGTTGATTTGGATCACGTGATCATTTAGATGACTAGAGGTATGTATATCTAAGTGGGAGTTCTTAAATAATATGATTAATTGAACTTAAATTTATCATAACTTAGTCTTGATAGTATTTGCATATCTATGTTGTAGATCAATTGCTCGCGTATAGCTTCACCATTTATTTTTGATATGTTCCTAGAGAAAATAAAGTTGAAAGATGTTAGTAGCAATGATGCGGATTGTATCCGTGATCTGAGCATTATCCTCATTGCTGGACAGAAGAATTATGTCCTTGATGCACCGCTAGGTGACAGACCTATTGCAGGAGCAGATGCACACGTTATGAACATTTGACAAAGCTCGATATGATGACTACTTGATAGTTTAGTGCACCATGCTTTACGGCTTAGAATCAGGACTTCAAAAACGTTTTGAACGCCACGGAACATATAATATATTCTAAGAGTTGAAATTGGTATTTCATACTCATGCCCATGTCGAGAGTATGAGGCCTCTGGCAGTACTTTGCCTACAAGATGGAGGAGAATAGCTCAGCTAGTGAGCATGTGCTCAGAATGTCTGAGTACTACAATCACTTGAACCAAGTGGGAGTTAATCTTCCAGATAAGATAGTGATTGACAGAGTTCTCTAGTCACTATCACCAAGTTACTGGAACTTCGTGATAAACTATAATATGCAAGGGATAATGGAAACGATTCCCAAGCTCTTCGTGATGCTGAAATTGACGAAGGTAGAAATCAATAAAAGCATCAAGTGTTGATGGTTGACAAGACCACTAGTTTCAAGAAAAGGGCATAGGGAAGAAGGGGAACTTCAAGAAGAATGGAAAGCAAGTTGCTGCTCAAGTGAAGAAGCCCAAGTCTAGACCTAAGCCCGAGACTAAGTGCTTCTACTGCAAAGGGACTGGTCACTGGAAGCAGAACTGCCCCAAGTATTTGGCGGATAAGAAGGATGGCAAAGTGAACAAAGGTATATTTGATATACATGTTATTGATGTGTACTTCACTAGTGTTTGTAGAAACCCCTCAGTATTTGATACTAGTTCAGTTGCTGAGATTAGTAACTCGAAATGGGAGTTGTAGAATGAACAGAGACTAGTTAAGGGTGAAGTGACGATGTGTGTTGGAAGTGGTCCCAAAATTGATATGATCATCATCACACACTCCCTATAATTTTGGGATTAGTGTTGAACCTAAATAAATGTTTTGGTGTTTGCGTTAAGCATGAATATGATTTGATCATGTTTATTGCAATATGGTTATACATTTAAAGTTAGAGAATAATTGTTGTTCTGTTTACATGAATAAAACCTTCAATGGTCATACACCCAAGGTGAATGGTCTATTAAATCTCGATCATAGTGATACACATATTCATAATATTGAAGCCAACATATGCAAAGTTAATAATGATAGTGCAACTTATTTGTGGCACTGCCGTTTAGGTCATATTGGTGTAAAGCGCATGAAGAAAATCCATGCTGATGGGCTTTTGGAATCACTTGATTATGAATCAGTTGATGCTTGCGAACCATGCCTCATGGGAAAGATGGCTAAGACTGCATTCTCCGGAACAATGGAGCGAGCAACAGACTTGTTGGAAATAATACATATCAATGTATGCAGTCCGATGAGTGTTGAGGATCGCGACAGGTATCGTTATTTTCTGACCTTCACAGATGATTTGAGTAAGATATGGGTATATATTCTTGATGAAACATAAATCTGAAACATTTGAAAAGTTCAAATAATTTCAGAGTGAAGTGGAAAATCATCGTAACAAGAAAATAAAGTTTCTATGATCTGATCGTGGAGGAGAATATTTGAGTTACGAGTTTGGTCTTCATTTGAAACAATGCGGAATAGTTTCGCAACTCATGCCACCTGGAACACCATAGCCTAATGGTGTGTCCGAACATCGTAATCGCACTTTACTAGATATGGTGCAATCTATGATGTCTCTTACTGATTTACCGCTATCATTTTGGGGTTATGCATTAGAGACAATTGCATTCACGTTAAATAGGGCACCATCTAAATCCGTTGAGATGACACCGTATGAACTATGGTTTGGCAAGAAATCATAGCTGTCATTTCTTAAAGTTTGGGGTTGTGATGCTTATGTGAAAAAGGTTTCAGCCATATAAGCACAAACCTAAATCGGAAAAGTGCGTCTTCATAGGATACCCAAAAGAAACTGTTGGGTACATCTTCTATCACAGATCCAAAAGGCAATATCTTTGTTGCTAAGAGTGGATCCTTTCTAGAGAAGAAGTTTCTCTCGAAAGAAGTGAGTGGGAGGAATGTAGAACTTGATAAGGTCATTGCACCTTCTCCTGAATTGGAAAGTAGTTCATCACAGAAATCAGTTCTAGATATCTCTACACCAATTAGTGAGGAAGCTAATGATGATGATCATGAAACTTTAGATCAAGTTACTACCGAACCTCGTAGGAAAACCAGAGTGGTACGGTAATTATCGGTGTCAAAACCGGCGGATCTCGGGTAGGGGGTCCCGAACTGTGCGTCTAAGGCGGATGGTAACATGAGGCAGGGGACACGATGTTTTACCTAGGTTCGGGCCCTCTTGATGGAGGTAAAACCCTACGTCCTTCTTGATTTATTCTTGATGATATGAGTATTACAAGAGTTGATCTACCATGAGATCGGAGAGGCTAAACCCTAGAAACTAGCCTATGGTATGATTGTATGTTGTCCTACGGACTAAAACCCTCCAGTTTATATAGACACCGGAGGGGGCTAGGGTTTACACAAGGTCAGTTACAAAGGAGGAGATATACATATCCATATTTCCTAGCTTGCCTTCCACGCCAAGTAGAGTCCCATCCGGACACGAGACGAAGTCTTCAATCTTGTATCTTCATAGTCCAACAGTCTGGACAAAGGATATAGTCCGGCTATCCGGAGACCCCTTAATCCAGGACTCCCTCAGTAGCCCCTGAACCAGGCTTCAATGATGATGAGTCCGGCACGCAGTATTGTCTTCGGCATTGCAAGGTGGGTTCCTCCTCTGAATACACCACGGAAAAATTTGAATACAACGATAGTGTCCGACCCTGCAAAATAAGCTCCACATACCACCGTAGAGAGAATAATATTTCCACAGATCTAATCTGCTAACACGTTTTGGCAAAATGACATTATGCCATGGCCCGGTGATTATTTGAACCGTTTCCTTTAACTAGCCCCACACATAACGCGAGGCAGTTTCTTGACACGTCTTGTCAAAGCAGAGATCATGTCCCCCTTATTACGGGATTCTCATCAATACGGTCGTGGGTAACCCAACCGCGCCATCAATTACGGTGCTTGAGGGATAAGCGAGTTTTACCAGGCTAGTGGGGGCGCATAGTTTCGGCCGCCCTTATAAAGGGATAAGGTCTAACCTTTCTCTACCCATGCCTTCTTCCTCCTTGCTCATCCGTTCTTGCGGACTCGAGCTCCAACACCCAAGTCCACATCCTTCCCCTCAACCTTCTCCAAACATGTCCAGAGCGGGAGGCAAATGGATGGCTTCCTCCGTTACGGAGGGACACATCAAGAAGTTGAGCGGAGCCGGATACTTAGCCGCGAATATCTCGCATCGGCTGCCCGCTGCGGGGTAGATCGTTCCTACCCCAGAATCTCACGAGAGGGTAGTTTTCCTCCACCACTTCCTCCACGGACTAGGGTTTCACCTCCATCCATTTTTCCGTGGTCTCATGTTCTACTACGGGCTGGATTTCCATGATCTGGCCCCGAACTTCATCCTCAACATTTCGGCGTTCATCGTCGTGTGTGAGGCTTTCCTCTGCATCCGGCCCCACTTCGGCCTGTGGCTGAAGACCTTCAATATCAAGCCGAAGGTGGTGGGAGGCCAACAAGCAGAATGCGGCGGAGCCATGGTGGGCAAGATGCCCAATGTTATATGGCTTGAAGGCTCCTTCGTGAAGACTATAAAGGGGTGGCAATTGGCGTGGTTCTACTTCACCGAGCCACGCGACGCCAACTGGGTGGCAGCCCCCGAGTTTCGATCCGGAATCCCCACGCGGCTCACCTCTTGGAAAGAGAAGGGCCTGTCTTGGGGTTCATCAGTGGAGCTGGACGGACTCCAGAAATGTATCCGGAATATGGAAGGGAAGAAGCTCAATCTTGTCAATATAGTCCAGGTCATGCTCATCCGCCGGATCCTCCCATGTCAACAACGGGACTTCAACTTGTGGGAGTTTGACCCGGCCCATCACCAGACTCTGAGCGAGCTCTTTGACACGACGCACAAGGATGTCTGGAGGGTGCTGTTCAAGGGCGCCGAGGTCCCTCCCTCTCTCACCGAGGACCGCGGGCTAAGCGCGAAGCGCCTAGCGCATTCGGTGAGTTCTATACATCTGGTAGGATATTTATTTCCCCTATCTTAACCATGTGCGGGGTCTGAGCTCCATGCCTTTGACAGGACTGGGTGGAGACGTCGGGGCAGATTAACTGTCCAGCCCCTCTGCCCGAAGACACTGCTGATACGTCTCCAACGTATCTATAATTTTTGATTGCTCCATGCTATATTATCTACTGTTTTGGACTATATTGGACTTTATTTTCCACTTTTATATTATTTTTGGGACTAACCTATTAACTGGAGGCCCAGCCCAGAATTGCTGTTTTTTTTGCCTATTTCAGTGTTTCGAAGAAACGGAATATCAAACGGAGTCCAAACGGAATAAAATCTTCGGGAACGTGATTTTCTCACCGAACGTGATCCAGGAGACTTGGACCCTGCTCCAAGGAACAAAAGAGGCGGTCACGAGGGTGGGGAGCGCGCCCCCCTACGGTGCACCCCCTGCCTCGTGGGCCCCTCGTTGCTCCTCCGGCGTACTTCTTCCTCCTATATATACCTACGTACCCTCAAACAAACAGAATAGGAGCCAAAAACCTAATTCCACCGCCGCAACTTTCTATATCCACGAGATCCCATCTTGGGGCCTGTTCCGGAGCTCCGCTGGAAGAGGGCCGTCATCACGGAGGGCTTCTACATCATCATAGCCTCTCCGATGAAGTGTGAGTAGTTTACCTCAGACCTTCGGGTCCATAGTTAGTAGCTAGATGGCTTCTTCTCTCTCTTTGAATCTCAATACAAAGTTCTCCCCCTCTCTCGTGGAGATCTATTCGATGTAATCTTCTTTTTGCGGTGTGTTTGTTGAGACTGATGAATTGTGGGTTTATGATCAAGTCTATCTATGAATAATTTGAATCTTCTCTGAATTCTTTTATGTATGATTGGTTATCTTTGCAAGTCTCTTCGAATTATCAGTTTGGTTTGGCCAACTAGATTGGTAGTTCTTGCCATGGGAGAAGTGCTTAGCTTTGTGTTCGATCTTGCGGTGTCCTTACCCAGTGACAGAAGGGGCAGCAAGGCACGTATTGTATCATTGCCATCGAGGATAACATGATGGGGTTTATTTCATATTGCATGAATTTATCTCTCTACATCATGTCATCTTGCTTAAGGCGTTACTCTGTTTTTAACTTAATACTCTAGATGCATGCTGGATAGCGGTCGATGAGTGGAGTAATAGTAGTAGATGCAGAATCGTTTCGGTCTACTTGTCATGGACGTGATGCCTATATACATGATCATGCCTAGATATTCTCATAATTATGCACAATTCTATCAATTGCTCAACAGTAATTTGTTCACCCACCGTAGAATACTTATGGTCTTGAGAGAATCCACTAGTGAAACCTATGGCCCCCGGGTCTATTCTCATCATATCAATCTCCATCACTTTTATATTGTTTTGCTATTTACTTTGCCTTTACTTTTTACTTTGCATCTTTATATCAAAAATACCAAAAATATTCTATCTATCAGATCTCACTCTAGTAAGTGACCGTGAAGGGCTTGACAACCCTAATCGCGTTGGTTGCGAGTAGCTATCACTTTGTGCAGGTACGAGGGGCTTGAGCGTGGCCTCCTACTGGATTGATACCTTGGTTCTCAAAAACTGAGGGAAATACTTACGCTACTCTGCTGCATCATCCCTTCCACTTCGGGGAAAACCAACGCAAGCTCAAGACGTAGCAAGAAGGATTTCTGGCGCCGTTGCTGGGGAGTCTACGCAAAAAGTCAATATACCAAGTACCCACCACAATCCTTATCTCTCGCATTACATTATTTGTCATTTGCCTCTCGTTTTCTTCTCCCCCCAATTCACCCTTGCCATTTTATTTTCCCTCTTTCTATCCTCCCTCTCTATTGCCTCTTTTCCCTCGCCATGTCAGAACCAAAAAGAGTTGGGGGTTTTCTCCCAAGTTCTAGTGCTTTAGACAATCCTGCTATCTTATCTAAACTTATAAATCGGAATGCTATAGAACAACTTGCCGGAGTTATCAATGAGAACCTTAGTAATTTTGATGAAGATGATTCTGGAATTTTCCGTTATTTACTTGATGAATCTTTGAAAGATGCTTGGGATAGGCTGTTAAGGATTCGAGCTAGCTATGTACCCCAATATCAAATTGAGGTTTACTTAAAAAGCTTTTATGTTGGGCTGCCCGCTTTGTTCAAACAAGTTTTAGATTCTATTTTCGAGGGGGTTTTCTTGAATGGGACCCCATAGATACCTATGAGAGGATGAAAACTATATTTGGGCACCCCATTAATGAGAAAACTGAAATCACATCTCTCTTGCTCTCCTATCAAAACGAATCTATTAAAGAGATAAAAGCTAGCCTAGATGCCAATTTCCGCAACATTCTTAATCTTTCTTCTACCATTAATGGACATGTACTCTGTCAAAATAGAAAGATTAATTCTATAGATAACAAGTTTACTCTCTTTTTTCCTAAAAACAAAGATGACAATACCTAGATCTATTCTTGCTTGTTATGCCTAGCTAGGGGCGTTAAACGATAGCGCTTGTTGGGAGGCAACCAAATTTTCTTTTTATTCCTTGTTATTTTCTCCTGTTTAGTAATAAATAAATTATTTAGCCTCTGTTTAGGTTGTGTTTTTTGTGTTTAAATTAGTGTTTGTGCCAAGTAGAACCGTTGGGAAGACTTGGGAAAGTCTTGTTGAACTTGCTGTAAAAATAGAAACTTTAGTGCTCACGAGAACTGCTGTCATTTTTATTTGAAGAGTGCTATTTAGTTAATTCTTTTTGCAGATGATTAATAGATAAATTCCTCACGTCCAGCAATTTATTTTAGAATTTTTGGGGTTCCATATCTTGTTCTGTTTTTGACAGATTCTGTTTTTCGTGTGTTGTTTGCTTATTTTGATGAATCTATGGTTAGTAAAATAATTTATAATCCATAGAGAAGTTGGAATAAAGTAGGTTTAACACCAATATAAATAAAGAATGAGTTCATTACAGTACCTTGAAGTGGTCTTTTGTTTTCTTTCGCTAACGGAGCTCACGAGTTTTCTATTTTGAGTTTTGTGTTGTGAAGTTTTCAAGTTTTGGGTGAATTCTTTTGATGGATCATGGAACAAGGAGTGGAAAGAGCCTAAGCTTGGGGATGCCCATGGCACCCCCAAGATAATCCAAGGGCACCAAAAAGTTAAAGCTTGGGGATGCCCCGAAAGGCATCCCCTCTTTTCGTCCACTTCCATCGGTAATTTACTTGGAGCTATATTTTTATTCACCAACATGATATGTGTTTTGCTTGTAGCGTCTTGTATTATTTGTGTATTTGTTTGTTAGTATGCCACAATCATCCTTGCTGTACACACCTTTTGAGAGAGCCATACATGAATTAAAATTTGATAGAATACTCTATGTGCTTCACTTATATCTTTTGAGCTAGATAATTTTGCTCTATGTGCTTCACTTATATCCTTCGAGCTAGATAGTTTTGCTCTATGTGCTTCACTTAGATTTTTTAGAGCACGGTGGTGGATTCGTTTTAAAGAAAATATTGATCTCTCATGCTTCACTTAAATTAATTTGAGAGTCTCTTAATAGCATGGTAATTTGCCTAATAATAATATGCTTGGTATTCAAGATTTGTGAAACTTTCTTTTGAGTGTGTTGAATACTAAGAAAAGATTGAAGCATGATAATTGTTTTGAGATATGGGAGTGATAATATTAAAGTCATGCTAGTTGAGTAGTTGTGAATTTAAAGAATACTTGTGTTGAAGTTTGTGATTCCCGTAGCATGCACGTATGGTGAGCCGTTATGTGATGAAGTCGGAGCATGATTTATTTATTGATTGTCTTCCTTATGAGTGGCGGTCGGGGACGAGCGATGGTCTTTTCCTACCAATCTATCCCCCTAGGAGCATGTGCGTAGTACTTTGCTTTGATAGCTTCTAAATTTTTGCAATAAGCATATGAGTCCTTTATGACTAATGTTGAGTCCATGGATTATACGCACTCTCACCCTTCCACCCGTGCTAGCCTCTCCAATACCGCGCAACTTTCGCCGGTATCATACACCTACCATATACCTTCCTCAAAACAGCCACCATACCTACCTATTATGACATTTCCATAACCATTCCAAGATATATTGCCATGCAACTTTCCACCATCTAGTTCATCATGACACATTCATCATTGTCATATTGCATATCCCGGTACACCGCTGGATGCATTCACATAGAGTCATATTTTGTTCTAAGTATCGAGTTGTAATTGTTGAGTTGTAAGAAAAATAAAAGTGTGATGATCATCATTATTAGAGCATTGTCCCAATGAGGAAAGAATGATGGAGACTATGATTCCCCCACAAGTCGGGATGAGACTCCGGACGAAAAAAAGAGGCCAAAGAAGCCCAAATAAAAAAAAGAGAAAGGCCATAAAAAAAGGAGGAAGGCCATATAAAAAAATATATAAAAAAATGAGAGAAAAAGAGAGAAGGGACAATGTTACTATCCTTTTACCACACTTGTGCTTCAAAGTAGCACCATGATCTTCATAGTAGAGAGTCTCTCATGTTATCACTTTCATATACTAGTGGGAATCTTTCATTATAGAACTTGGCTTGTATATTCCAATGATGGGCTTCCTCAAATTGCCCTAGGTCTTCATGAGCAAGCAAGTTGGATGCACACCCACTAGTTTCTTTTGTTGAGCTTTCATATACTTATAGATCTAGTGCATCCGTTGCATGGCAATCCCTACTCACTCACATTGATATCTATTGATGGGCATCTCCATAGCCTGTTGATACGCCTAGTTGATGTGAGACTATCTTCTCCCTTTTTGTCTTCTCCACAACCACCATTCTATTCCACACATAAGTGCTATATCCATGGCTCATGCTCATGTACTGCGTGAAGATTGAAAAAGTTTTGAAAAAGTTAGATTATGAAACAATTGCTTGGCTTGTCATCGGGGTTGTGCATGATTTAAATACTTTGTGTGGGGAAGATGGAGCATAGACAGACTATATGATTTTGTAGGGATAACTTTCTTTAGCCATGTTATTTTGAGAAGACATAATTGCTTTGTTAGTATGCTTGAAGTATTATTATTTTCTATGTCAATATAAACCTTTGTCTTGAATCTTTCTAATCTGAATATTCATACCACAATTAAGAAGATTTGCATTGAAATTATGCCAAGTAGCACTCTGCATCAAAAATTCTCTTTTTATGATTTACCTACTCGAGGACGAGCAGGAATTAAGCTTGGGGATGCCTGTTACGTCTCCAACGTATCTATAATTTTTGATTGCTCCATGCTATATTATCTACTGTTTTGGACTATATTGGGCTTTATTTCCCACTTTTATATTATTTTTGGGACTAACCTATTAACCGGAGGCCCAGCCCAGAATTGCTGTTTTTTTTGCCTATTTCAGTGTTTCGAAGAAACGGAATATCAAACGGAGTCCAAACGGAATAAAATCTTTGGGAACGTGATTTTCTCACCGAACGTGATCCAGGAGACTTGGACCCTGCTCCAAGGAACAAAAGAGGCGGTCACGAGGGTGGGGGGCGCGCCCCCTGCCTCGTGGGCCCCTTGTTGCTCCTCCGACGTACTTCTTCCTCCTATATATACCTACGTACCCCCAAATGAATAGAATAGGAGCCAAAAACCTAATTCCACCGCCGCAACTTTCTGTATCCACGAGATCCCATCTTGGGGCCTGTTCCAGAGCTTCGTCGGATGAGGGCCGTCATCACGGAGGGCTTCTACATCATCATATCCTCTCCGATGAAGTGTGAGTAGTTTACCTCAGACCTTCGGGTCCATAGTTAGTAGCTAGATGGCTTCTTCTCTCTTTTTGGATCTCAATACAAAGTTCTCCCCCTCTCTTGTGGAGATCTATTCGATGTAATCTTCTTTTTGCGGTGTGTTTGTTGATTTCGATGAATTGTGGGTTTATGATCAAGTCTATCTATGAATAATATTTGAATCTTCGCTGAATTCTTTTATGTATGATTGGTTATCTTTGCAAGTCTCTTCGAATTATCCGTTTGGTTTGGCCAACTAGATTGGTATTTTTTGCCATGGGAGAAGTGCTTAGCTTTGGGTTCGATCTTGCGGTGTCCTTACCCAGTGACAGAAGGGGCAGCAAGGCACGTATTGTATCGTTGCCATCGAGGATAACAAGATGGGGTTTATTTCATATTGCATGAATTTATCTCTCTACATCATGTCATCTTGCTTAAGGCGTTACTCTGTTTTTAACTTAATACTCTAGATGCATCCTGGATAGCGGTCGATGAGTGGAGTAATAGTAGTACATGCAGAATCGTTTCGGTCTACTTGTCATGGACGTGATGCCTATATACATGATCATGCCTAGATATTCTCATAATTATGCACAATTCTATCAATTGCTCAACAGTAATTTGTTCACCCACCATAGAATACTTATGCTCTTGAGAGAAGCCACTAGTGAAACCTATGCCCCCCGGGTCTATTCTCATCATATCAATCTCCATCACTTTTATATTGTTTTGCTATTTACTTTGCCTTTAGTTTTTACTTTGCATCTTTATATCAAAAATACCAAAAATAATCTATCCATCAGATCTCACTCTCGTAAGTGAGAAGGGCTTGACAACCCCTAATCGCGTTGGTTGCGAGTAGCTATCACTTTGTGCAGGTACGAGGGACTTGAGCGTGGCCTCCTACTGGATTGATACCTTGGTTCTCAAAAACTGAGGGAAATACTTATGCTACTCTGCTGTATCATCCCTTCCTCTTCGGGGAAAACCAACGCAAGCTCAAGACGTAGCTACTGCGGACGCTCTCCTGACGGAGATGCTGACTCCGGCTCCTTACAAGGTGCTGGAGAAGACCAAGAAGGCCAAGGGAACCCGAAAGAGTTCCTGACGCCAGGTGTTATCGGACTCATCGTCCGATAACTCCGTGACGCACTCCTCCCCTGAAGACGAGGAGGAAGATTAAGATGCTCCCCCTCCAGTCAGGGGAGACAAGAAAAGGAAGGCCGCCCCAACCGGGGGGGGGGGGGCTGAAGGGTCCAAGAAGGGAAGGACTCTCCTTTCGTACTACTCCACCACCGCCGCCGAAGGCGAAGACGAGTGGCTGCTCAGGGCCAAGCCCCTGGCGAAGTCATAAGTATTCGGATGCCAGAGTAACTCATAGCATACCTTTGTCGCACTGCTTCTCCTAATGCCGAATTATGATTATGCAGACCGCCACAAGCCCGTATCGACGTATCGTCGGACGGCTCCCTGGGCTCGTCGGATATGGATAGCGATCCACTTCCGACCGCCACCTCCCCTTGCCCTACGGACAACGCCGAGGTATTGTCTCAAGAGGCACCAAGTCGAGGGGAGACAGTCCCGGAGGCGCCTCAAGGCGACCTTCCGGATTCCGGGAGCAGAGGGAGCAAGGCTCTCGAGGGCTCCGAGTTTGGCCCTTAGCCGAACACCACGCCAGAACCTCTAGTGGTTCCAGACTCAGGCAGGCGGCCTCCTTCCAAAAGGGGCAAGATGCCTGTGCCGGTGACCTCTGTCAATCCAGAGGCACCGGACAATCTGTTGGGAGCGCTTCGCAGCGCTTCCATCGACAAAGAGCACCTCACTATTATGAGTGAGGTGATCTAGAAGGTTCAGTCCGCCAAGAGCGGACTGACTGAAGCCTGTGCCAGCCTTCTAACAGGCTTTGAGGTAAGTATTTGAAATATAGGAAAAGTATTACCGCATAGACAGTAGCCCCTGATGCTCTGTTCGGTGTTCACAAAGAAAAGCCGAACAGAGGATCAAACAATATCGCAGGAGTCTAATGTAAGTATGTCTATATGCGTATGCAGGCTTCGCTGTTGGCCTCTGCCGCACTGACTGCGGAGGTCGCCGCACTGAAGCAGGACCTCGAAGGGTCCAAGGAAGAGCTCGGCCTTGCCAAGAGGCAGCTCGCGGAGAACAAAGGTAAGTAGTACCTAGTCTATGGATATATATAAAAAGAATGCGATTGCAAAATGGCAGGATCGTCGTAAATTTGCCAGGGCCACGACCGAGGTTGCGACCCTGAAGCAAGCGCTATCTGAGGCCGAAAACAAAGCGGCCAAGGAGCGCACCGAGCGGGAGAGGCATGAGGCAGGGGTGGGCGAGGTGCAGCAAGAGCTCCACGCTCTCATGACGAAGCACGAGGCATTGGAGCTTGACTTGAAGACGCGAGAGTCCGAGCTTGCCACGACCCTTAAGGGTGCAAAGAGTGCCAAGGCCGAAGCCCAAAAGGCCCTCCAGGAGATTGATGCGATGAAGAAGATAGCGGCGGGTAAGGCATTCCATATGCAAAGCAAGCATGTGAAAGTGAATTACTTGATACTTACCCGAATCCGGAGCTCTCCAGGAGCATTCACAGATTTGCCCCGCAGCGTGTCGGAAGCCACACAGTTTTACCAGGCCGAGGAGGGAAGCTCAACGGAGAAGCTGTTCTGGTCTCAGTATACTGGGACCGAACACCCGATGCCTCTGAGCGACCAACCGAAGCAACTGGTCGAGCTGCACAAGGCGGTCGAACAGGCCATGAAGGGTTTTATAGTCTGGATGTAGCCTGGCGACGCCCTTCCCAACAGCTACTTCGGCCTGGTGAGGCGGCTTGTGGATGCCTGCCCACGGCTGGAAGTCATCAAGCGGTCCGTCTGCATCGAAGGTGCACACCGGGCTTTCGCCCATGTGAAGGTGCAATGGGCCAAGATGGACGCCATGAAGCTGGTGAAGGACGGGCCACCGCAGGGCAAGGAGCATCGCCACCCCGAGATGTACTATGAGGGTGTCCTGAAGGGTGCCCGTCTCATAGCGGACGAGTGTGCAAAAGATGTAATATTTGAATGAACTTGCTCGTTTAATCCTGTATTATGAAAACTTGTTCATATGTGCTATGCAACGCTTGTCTGAATTTAAAATATTACCTTCTGTTTGGTTGTTTATCAAATCTGAGAGATGGCTAGTCGTCGGCTTCTGCCCCCACGCCACGAGTGCTGGGGTGTTCGGGATAAACCTGAGCACTCTTGTTCCCATTGTTGGGTCCTTTGAGGGAGGTGCTCAGCACAACGGACAAGGCAATCAGACTATAATGCGTTATCACTCTCACTTAGCCATAGAATTCTATAATTTTAAATTTCGGCGAAGCCCCTAGTATTCGGAAGGCCGAATTCGGGGCGCGATACATGCCTTAAGCCAGACAGTGCCGACTCCTCGCTCTAAGTGGCATAAGTCTTTAGGGACTTGAAACCTCTCGAACAGCAACCAGTCTCTGCCTTATCATGACAGTCAGTTTTAGCTTTCTCTACTGAGGTGCTTAGCCTAGCAGAACTGGGGCACAATCGCAGTACTTCTCCCAGTGCTACCTTAGCCGATATAGCGGAACGTAAGGTACCAAAACATGAGAGCCGGGCAAACCCAACTATTGACCCAAGACATGATTCAGAGCTGATGCATATAATGCTATAAGATCGGGGTGCTGCACTGTCGAAAGTGTTCATACTTCTCACGCCGTATTATGGGGTATGCTTAAGCCCCTAGCGTATTGGCCGTACCGGAGTGTACGGGTGCTAGATGTCGTGAATGAACATATATATATAAAAAGGAAGAATGCAATAATAGTCTTAATGCTATGCATTGTTTATTCAAAAAGGTGCGTTAAAGCAGAATGATACAAGTAGTGCGATAAGCAAAAAAGTAGGACTGTTTGGCATGTCCCTTCCAATGGCAAGCTGAGGAATAGTATTAAAGCAAATATTTCACTCGTTATCCTAATCCACCTGGGAGTTCCGTGGTGTGATGTAGCTTTCTGCCTCCTTGGTTGCTGCATCATGTGTTCGGCAATCATGCTGCCGGACAGGGTTTCCAGAGATTAAAGTCCTGAAAGAGAAAAATAACAAAGCGGGAAGTCCCTAGTGCGGTTTAAGCCGCGACATGGGGCGTGCCGCAGTCATGCCCCCTCCCCGCCTGTGCCCATGGTATTTTTAATGCGTAATTATGTATGCGTGGCACGAATTTTACCGTTTGGCTGGGACCGGGGTGGGGGCCGCATTGCTATGCGAGCTCGGAACATGCCAGGCGGTCCTGTTGCCGATTAATCCGGGCGCGCTTGAAGGTGTCCGGGTCCTTAATCGCCGAACTAGTGGATTGCCTTAAGAGGCTGCTTTGTGCTTCTGCTGCGAGGACCGCAGTGTGATCCTCCATGCGGAGAGGGCGCTCCGTGTTTCCATTGACTGTGATGACCCCCCGAGGTCCTGGCATTTTGAGCTTGAGATATGCATAATGCGGTACCACATTGAATCTTGTGAATTCGGTTCGCCCGAGCAGTGCATGGTAGCCACTGCGGAACGAGACTATGTCGAAGATTAACTCTTCGCTTCGCAAGTTGTCCGGGGATCCGAAGACCACTTCCAGTGTGACTGAGCCTGTGCAATGGGCCTCTACACCTGGTATGATGCCTTTAAAGGTCGTTTTTGTGGGTTTGATCCTTGAGGGGTATACCCATTTTGCGCACTGTGTCCTGATAAAGCAAGTTCAGGCTGCTGCCGCCGTCCATTAGGACTCGAGTGAGGTGAAATCCTTCAATGATTGGGTCTAGGACCAGTGTGGCGAATCCGCCATGACGAATACTAGTGGGGTGGTCCCTGCGATCGAAGGTGATCGGACAGGAGGACCATGGGTTGAACTTTGGGGCGACTGGCTCCAACGTGTATACGTCCCTAAGCACATGCTTCCGCTCCCTCTTGGAGATGTGGGTTGCGTATATCATGTTCACCGTCCGCACTTGTGGGGGGAACCTCTTCTGTCCTCCAGTGTTCTGCTGTAGGGGCTCCTCCTCGTCATCGCTATGTGACCCCTTATCTTTGTTTTTGGCATTTGTCTTGCCGGCCTGCTTGAACACCCAACAATCCCTGTTGGTGTGGTTGGCTGGCTTGTCGGGGGTGCCGTGTATTTGGCACGAGCGATCGAGTATATGGTCCAAACTGGACGGGCCCAGAGTTCTTCTTTTGAATGGCTTTTTCCGCTGACCGGGTTTAGAGCCTTTGAATCCAGCATTGACTGCCGTATCCTCAGTATTGTCGCTGTTAATGCGGCGCTTATGCTTGTTGCGACGTGACCTGCCATTGTCGTCCTTGGTATCCAAAGTACCATGGTTCTTTGATATGTTATTACTGCGAGCCAACCAGCTATCTTCTCCTGCACAAAAGCGGGTCATGAGTGTCATGAGGGCTGCCATAGATTTTGGCTTTTCCTGACCAAGGTGCCGGGCTAGCCACTCGTCGCGGATGTTGTGCTTGAAAGCTGCTAGGGCCTCTGCATCCGGATAGTCGACGATTTGATTTTTCTTTGTTAGGAACCGTGTCCAGAATTGCCTGGCCGATTCCTCTGGCTGCTGAATTTATGTGGCTCAAGTCATCGGCATCTGGTGGTCGCACGAAAGTGCCCTGAAAGTTGTCGAGGAATGCGACTTCCAGATCTTCCCAACAGCCAATGGACTCTGCTGGCAAGTTGTTGAGCCAATGCCGAGCTGGTCCTTTGAGTTTGAGTGGGAGGTATTTGATGGCATGTAGGTCATCACCCTGGGCCATGTGGATGTGCAGGAGGAAATCCTCGATCCATACCGTAGGATCTGTTGTGCCGTCGTATGATTCTATATTTACGTGTTTGAAACCCTCTGGGATTTGATGATCCTTTACTTAGTCTATGAAGCATAAGGTGTGTGCGGCGCCTCTGTACTAGGCTATACCGCGACGCAGCTCGAATGAGTCTTGACCGGTGTGTTCGGCTCGATCGGACTTACTTTTACTGTATCCGGCGTGACGATTATCGTCTCGCATAGTGGCGCGCCCTCGTGATCCGTAGATCGATGTTGCATGTTTTGCTTTGTCCTCCAATACGTCCCGCAGGTCTGGCGTATTTCCCCATGCCTTTTTATTTGAATGACGTCGGGGTGCGGGCTGAGCTTTTGGCTGGAATCTCTCTCTGTCGCGGCCACGAGGTGGCCGATCAGCCGCGTTATACGCCAGGGATGTAGGTTTCGGTGCTTCCTCCTCCAGTCGGGGTAGCAACCTGCACTTTGGGTAACTCTTCGAGGGGCGTTCGAGTTTATGTTCCTCGGCTGTCAGGACTTCAGTCCATCTGTCAGCTAGCAAATCTTGATCAGCTTGAAGCTGCTGCTACTTTTTCTTAAGGCTATTTGCCGTGGCTATAAGCCTGCGCTTGAAGCGCTCTTGTTCGACGGGATCCTCTGGCACGACGAATTTGTCGTCGTCGAGGCTTGCCTCTTCTTCGGAGGGAGGCATGTAATTATCGTCCTCCGCCTCTTCATCTGCCGCTCTCTTAGGAGGGCTGGCCTCTCCACCCTCCTGCCCTAAATCTTGCTGGAGGGGATTGTTGCCGTCTACGGCACTATCCGGAGTGCTATTATCTCCTGTGCCGGTATCACCACTTTTGCCTTGGCGGGACTTAGAGCGGCGTCGCTGACGCCGACGTTTGGTTTGCTTCTTGGAGGGGTCATCCTCCGTTGTCTCGTCGCCATTGCCTTCTTTGGGTGTGTCCACCATGTATATATCGTATGATGAGGTGGCTGTCCAGTGCCCTGTGGGCAGTGGTTCCTCTCCGCCTCTCGCATCATCGTCCATACCGTCGATGTCTTCGAAGTCGAAGTTGAGCATGTCGGTTAAGTCATCGACAATGGCTACTAAGTGGGTGGTGGGTGGGCAGCGGATTTCTTCGTCATCCGCATCCCAATCCTGCCGGACGTAGTTCGGCCAGGACTCTCCTAACAAGAAGAGAGACCTTAATGAGTTCAGTATGTCACCGAAGGGTGAGTGCTGAAAAATATCCGCGGAGGTAAACTCCATGATCAACGCCTAATCGGATTCGATAGGAACGGGCGCAGGCAGTTCAGAGTCCGTGGCCGGAGAAGGATCCGACAGTTTGGCAACACGACTCTCGTGAAGGGTAAGGTCAATGTTCGGCTCGATCGCCGCAGGGGATACGGCCTCCGTGGCAGGGTCTATCCACCCGTCCACGGATGGCGAAACTGGCTCCGAATTGAGGGTCAGAGCGGCTGCCGGTGCGATTTCTTGAACACTATCCGATGGTAGAGCTAGATTGTACTCATCGTGACCGCGTGGAGCACAAGGCAAGGGCTCGAATCCGTCGAAGATCAAGTCTCCGTGGATATCAGCCATGTAATTTAAGTTTCCAAACCTGACCTGGTGGCCAGGGGCGTAACTGTTGATCTGCTCCAGATGGCCAAGCGAGTTGGCCTGCAGTGCGAAGCCGCCGAACACAAAGATCTGTCCGGGGAGAAAAGTCTCACCCTGGACTGCATCGCTATTGATGATAGTAGGAGCCATCAAGCCTAACGGTGACGACACAGAGGAATTCTCAATGAAAGCACCAATGTCGGTGTCAAAACTGGGGGATCTCGGGTAGGCGGTCCCGAACTGTGCGTCTAAGGCGGATGGTAACAGGAGGCAGGGGACACGATGTTCTACCCAGGTTCGGGCCCTCTTGATGGAGGTAAAACCCTACGTCCTGCTTGATTTATTCTTGATGATATGAGTATTACAAGAGTTGATCTACCACGAGATCGGAGAGGCTAAACCCTAGAAGCTAGCCTATGGTATGATTGTATGTTGTCCTACGGACTAAAACCCTTCGGTTTATATAGACACCGGAGGGGGCTAGGGTTACACAAGGCCGGTTACAAAGGAGGAGATATACATATCCGTATTGCCTAGCTTGCCTTCCACGCCAAGTAGAGTCCCATCCGGACATGGGACGAAGTCTTCAATCTTGTATCTTCATAGTCCAACAGTCCGGCCAAAGGATATAGTCCGGCTATCCGGAGACCCCTTAATCCAGGACTCCCTCAGTAATCCTTTCCGGAAGTCATGTTACTAGACCATGACGAACCTACGAACTATGGTGAAGCGATGATGAGCCCAGATTCCGCGAAATGGCTTGAGGCCATGAAATCTGAGATGGGATCCATGTATGAGAACAAAGTATGGACTTTGATTGACTTGCCCGATGATCGATGAGTCATTAAGAATAAATAGATCTTCGAGAGGAAGACGGACGCTGATAGTAGTGTTACTATCTACAAAGCTCGAATTGTCGCAAAAATGTTTTCAACAAGTTCAAGGTGTTGAATATGATGAGATCTTCTCACTCGTATTGATGCTTAAAAGTCTGTCCGAATCATGTTAGTGTGGCACCCCAAAAATTTGGCCTTGTTTTAATGAATTAAATTTTTTGCCAGGAATTAAAACTTTGGATTTCTGAGCTCCATTTTGTTTCTCTCCCTGTTATGATGAGTTTTTCCCAAAGAGAAAATTACTTTTTAAATATGTCATTGGACTTATTTAATCTGTCAAGAGAAACTTTCCCTTATTTAATATAACTAATTAAATAATTAAGTTGCTTGATCTTTACTTTCTTGAAAATGGTTTTTCAAGGTTAAATGGCCATATTTGAACTACAACCATTTGATAGATTCACTTAAAATTCCCACAAAAATTTGGAGATGTCATGTGATGTTTTTAAATCACTTTTATGCAAAAATATATTTCATTCATGAAATATTTTGAGCCCTACACTCAATTTTTCTTCTCTGGTCCAGAGTGCATTTTTCACTGCAACCCATTTAAATATTTCTTTAAAACTTCTACCAAAATTATGGGATATTGGTAGTAGCATATGATTCAACATTATGCAAAAACCTAGTGATGTTCTTTGAAAATTTTGAGTGAATCAACCTCTTTTTCATTCTGGTCCAGCCTTGTGATTTCTACTGCAACCCTATTTAATTTTGCTCCAAAGATCTTGTGTTTTCTCCTACTTGTAGTCCTCCATGTTAAACCCTTAAGTCCAGGAGCATACACCTTTTGGATCATTTTTGGTTCATGAAATAATGCTATTTATTTCCTGTCCAGAATGGAAGTTTTGTAAAACTTGCACTAGCAAGTTTCTGCTTTTGGCAAACTAACCTCACCACCCTCTTGTTCATCTAAAGAGACTTCCATCTGGAGTTTTTGACCACTCCAAGACTTGCCTAGGTACCTTTGGCATTTTGTCAAACACCCTGAGTGCATGACCAGTTTCGGCATGATTTCATAATTGCATTGTAAGCTTGAGCTCCTGACCTAACCAGCATGTCCTAAGGTTTTGCCCTAGCCCATAACCTATTTCTGCTAACTCTCGTTTAGTTTGGAACTCTCTAGGCTGCCATGGCATATCGTCGAGCACACCCCGGGCGTGCTCTGGGCGCGCCCAGAGCGTGCGTTTGGCACCCGCATGCACCCGAGTCGCCACGTCCCACCCCGCACTCAAAACCCGGCCCCAGCCCGCTCGTCGTGTCCCCCTGCACCGCCACACCACCCCGACCAACCTGGCGCCCCACAGCGCCACCACCAGGATGGCCGTGGCGGCTAGCTGCCGGCCGCTAGCAGGCCCGACCGTGGTCGGTGCCGCCCAAGCCACCCCAGCTCGCCACCTGCCCCTGTGAGCAGTGCGTGCTCATCCACAGCTTCGTCCCCTAGCGCTCGTCGCCGCCACGTCGCCCTAGCTACAGCATGGCGGTCCGCCGTCGTTCTTATCTCCGGCCGCCTCGGAACCGACCTCCATCGCCTATTTAAGGAAGCCCCGAGCGTCTCCGAGCCCTCAGGTAGCCTCACGCCGTCTCACTAGCACCGCCATCGCCACCAATTGGAGGGGAGCAGGTCTTCTTCAACCTCTCCGGTCAGTTCGGCCACCGCCACCTCCCGGCTCCGTTCGGCGCAACCAGAGCTTCCCCCTCTCCAATCTCTTCACCAGACGCCTTCTCTGCCTCCCCTGAACACTTCCCCCTACTCCATTTCGATCGAGAACCACCGCCGCCCCGAAACCACTTTTCCCCGAAGCTTTCCTTCGCCGAGGAGCTCGCCGCCGACAGCTCACGCCGTCCCCGCCGACCCAGCGACTACCAGTAGGATCGCCCTCGATCCGCGGATCCATCCCCGCCCTCCAGAGGCCGCGAGGAGCCGCCGCTCGCCTGCGTTGGTCGCCGGAGTTCCGCCTCCGCTCGGGACAGAGGGAGAAGGAGGAGGGCGGACTAGTCAAACATGACTAGTGGGCCCCGTGGACCCATTGTCAGTGACCCACTCCGCCGCCACGCGTGTTTAAGTGAAGACGTAATCCACCCAGTACGTTTCCCCCGCTCCGAAAGCGTATTTCTATCTGAAATGTTTTCTTTTCTGTTTTATTTTAAAAATAGATTTGACCAAATCTTTGACTGGCTATAACTTTTTAAATATAAGTCCAAATGAGTTGATTCTTTTTCCTACCTCTCTCAAATTTCACCTAGTTTATTTTAAGATTTATTTGAAAATTTTTCAGAACAACTTTTGGTGCTGTTTTTATTTGGTGTGTTGATTCTTTTATATTGCTAAAATAGGATTTTGGGGGGAGAGAAGAAACTTTCAAAAGTTTTGGAGAGCACCCCAACCCTCCACAACATTGAAGGCAAGCATTCTGAACCCCGGCATAATATTTTTGTGTGTTTGATGACACGTTCATAACATCACCTCACTTTGGAGAAATTTGTTATTTCATGTGATGTGATCATATGCATAGGTGCATGTTATTGATTTCCATGCTGTTGGAAATGGACACACTTGTGATGATAATCACCCTCATATGCCTTGCATGCATACCGGCAGGAACCCGGGAAAAACCTATGCCTTGGGTAGGCATGAGTTTGTCGTCGGTCTCCGTCGGGACGGTTATGTCTGGTATGGCATGGTAAAGTGATATGAGCAGTGACCCTGTTGGTTGAACTATATTCATTATACTAATCATGCAGGGAATACTTAAACCTCCTGAGTCGACCGTAGATCGAGTCTTGTTCCAGTAACCCCCATACTTGTTTCGTACTACCACTCGTCTCTACAGCAAGTAGAGTACGGTTCAGTAAGTTGTCAACCTCTTTCTAGCACACACCGTACAGAGAGGCCATGGTGGAAGGTACCGGTTGTAGCTGGTAGGCAAGCCACCTGGTCCGGGGGCATGGGTGTTTCCGGTTGGGACCGAGAGGGGAGGCCACCCCTTAGAGCGCGCGATATAAATTTGATCCCATGCTACACGAGGTTGTAGCCTCCCCACTTAGAGTTGCTTAACAGGTGTCATGGGTGATTCCAGACACGTGTGAGTTAAGCTGGTGTGTGCAAGTTAGGTGTGTTTTCAACAAAAAGACCATAGACGGAATTAGTCCCGATGGAATAAAGAAATCCATTACTCGTGGGTAAAGAGTACACCCTCTGAAGAGATTAAATCTATTCGAATAGCCGTGTCCATGGTTAAGGATTACAGTCTGGGATGGGTCAGGTGTCGGTCTTAGTGTCGGTCTTCGGAGGTGAAACGGTTAACCAGAAATGGAATTACTACTCGTGACTTGTGATAACTATGACTATTATTATTGTTGAGTAACCCGTGATATTATGGTTATTATCGAGTATCTCAGGGATGGTTTTTCCTCCGGGATATTCACTATGATTGTTTATTTTAAAGCCCTTTATGTGGTGTCGCTCAGACGCCTGACTGTGGCATTCTTTTAAAGCCCTTTATGTGGTGTCGCTCAAACGCCCGACTGTGGCATTCCTTTTAAAGCCCTTTACGTGGTGTCGCTCAGACGCCCAACTGTGGCATTTCTTTTAAAGCCCTTTATGTGGTGTCGCTCAGACGCCCGACTGTGGCATTTCTTTTAAAAGCCCTTTATGTGGTGTCGCTCAGACGCCCGACTGTGGCATTTCTTTTAAAGCCCTTTATATGGTGTCGCTCAGACGCCCGACTGTGGCATTTCTTTTAAAGCCCTTTATGTGGTGTCGCGCAGATGCCCGACTGTGGCATTTCTTTTAAAGCCCTTTATGTGGTGTCGCTAAGACGCCCGACTGTGGCATTGCTTGTTATTTGTTTCATAAATTTTTATTCTACCATGTTATTGCATTTTTATAAATAACTTGCTTGCACGCATCAGAGTTTCATTTATCTTTTGTGACTGACGTCATGAGCATAAAATATTTTTTTAGCACATCATTGTTATATTATACCTGTGTTCATAATGTTTGCGAGTACATTCAAAGTACTCACTGGCTTGTCCCTGGCTATTGTCTTGGCCAGATTTTCTTGCTCGGAGAGGAGCGACGCGATGTCAGCCCCGGAACTCGCGCAATGGAGATAGTACCTCGCGAAGATAGGAGTTAACCTGGTCAGCTGTTCCTGTGGGAAATGGAGCCCCATAGACACTGATGTTTCACAAACCGCTTCCGCCATCAACCACTAGAAACCGTTTGTTGTACTCACAGGCCAGAATGGTCTTGTACTACATATGTTGTATTCTGCTTGGAATTTCTGTATCAAGTTGGAGCCTCATCAGCTAACAGTAATCCTGGGGCTGATGAGCACGACGGTCTTTTCTGGAAATTTATGTCCGGAGAACCGGTCGTGACAGACTTGGTATCAGAGCCAGGCTGACCATTGGCTAATCCTATCTTAGCCAGGTCAATAAATTTAGGCAAACCAACCCACTAGACCTTAGCCAAACCCCAGCCAAGCTTCTCGTGCAAGATGGCCACGCAGTGACCCAACACCTTTTGGCAGTCGGTGCCCAACCTATCAACCTAACCTGTCACTCATGCGCCAGTGACCGGCCCCTAAATAGTCCTTTCTCGCAAGCGTGCGAAGGAAGTCTCCGCCCCCTTTTTCCTATAAAAAGGGCACACTAGTCCCAACACAGCACCGCACAGCCGCTACCCCAAACCAAGCCACAATGCCTGGACCCATAGTACACAACGAGACCACAGCAACCAACCTTGGAGGTTTTGTGACCATCCTCGCAAACCTCACCCGTCGTGCCTATGCGTTAGAAGAGCCACCAGAATATGTTGTGTATCAAGGACCCATGAGCGGTGAAGACCGTCAATTCTGGGCCACTGTGCACATCTACGGTAGGGGTCTAGCACCCGAGCGCCCCTACAGGTTCACCGGAAGGACAACTTCCTTTGAGCCACAAGCCATCCAGCTAGCCGCTCGAGAGGCTATAGTTCATCTCAGGCACTTGTCGCCCAGAGTTAACTGTCGCTCATTCCACTACTACCCCAGACGTGAAGGGTATGGTAGACCACCCCAAGTTGCCAACGGAGATCACGAGACGGACCCCGCATTGTTGCACCTAGTGCACTATGTAAGTGCACTAGAGGCACTGTTCGACCAGATCACTATTGATCTAATCGCAGCTCGTGGAGAGCTGGTTCGTCGAGCCCCGACGAGAAGAGAAAACGAGCCCAACGCCGACAACCCAGTCGTGCTGTTTGGACAACCGATCGAGACCCCGAGATCAACTCCAGCCATCAGCCGAGATGCTTTGATGACCCCAGAAGTGCTTCGTCGCCTTTTGGGAGCACACTCTAACGGGGTTGTGGCCAACAGTCCCCGCGATGGTCATCATCACTACCCCGACCCTGCAGTTCCTCCGCCATCTCCGGCTAATCCCGGCAGAGAGAAACGTGGAGAAGCCTCGACATCCACCAGGCACGCCCGTTTAGACATGAACGAGGTAGACTAAGCCGTATGTGTAGCCCGAGTTTCAGTGTATCCTCGCTTTGTAATCGTGCGACCGTGTATATTAACGCAGCCTGTCGTTGTGCCTCTGTTTTAATAGTAGCCTTGCATATTTGGTCAGCGCATAGCTGCATATTTTTCCGGGCACAACTACCAAAAACCAACCCGACGACAACCACAGTAACGCGTCTCTTATTAGATATGTGTATCTCTGACACTGACCCGACCTTTGGAGCTAAGCTGGCAAATTTATTCCCTTTCACCACGGTAAAACGATCC
This sequence comes from Triticum dicoccoides, assembly GCF_002162155.2. Lineage (NCBI taxonomy): Eukaryota > Viridiplantae > Streptophyta > Magnoliopsida > Poales > Poaceae > Triticum > Triticum dicoccoides. Next base: position 10,637,807 of record NC_041388.1, read on the forward strand.
GCCTCCATTGCTATATAAAGGCCACCTTGTGACCTTACCCAGCAACCCTCACCTTGTGCACCACACTCACACTTTTCCTGTCATGCCGAGCCCCAGCATTCATCTGAGAACCCCAGATGCAAAACCAGGTAGCTTTGTCAAAATATTGTGGGATTTTACCCGCAGTACCATGGGTTCTACCCAGCCACCTCAGTACAAGCTGTTCAAATCAAGGATCACCCCATCCACCTCGGAATATTGGGCAGCAGTACACATCCCTCCCGTAGACTCCAACCAAGATCCAACGGAAGTTTCCTTCGTGGGGAAATCTATGCCAACCCCACGCCTGGCCATAGAAGCTGCTGCGAAAGAAGCGATTGCTCGTCTTTGACCCGCAGTACCCTATGCCCGCGAACGAGGATATTATTACTTTCCGAGCCGTGCAGCACCCGGAGAAGTAACATCTTTTCCCGGTGGACGTATTGAGAGAGACCCAGTTCTGGCCAACCTTATCCAGTACATCATTGCTCAAGAGCATTTGAACCAGCGAGTGATGGATTATCTCCAGAGCCTCGCAGATTTAAATCCTCAGATTGCCATCGGCAGACCACTGAGACCCGACCCGGAGAGACGCATACATCGACTGGTCAATCCACTTCCTCCGATAGAAGAGGAGTGTATTCCTTTACCAGAGACATTTTATCAGGACCCCGTCCAGTTACCATTTTCATTTTAGACGTCACTACTGTATTTGTTCTTTGCAACATTTATTTATGTGTGTGACTTGTGCGTGATACCCTGAGTTTGTGCGACGAGTCAATTATTTTGGCTTCTACTAATGGGTGTAGTTTTTGTTGTGGTTTATGCTCCTTTAAATTAACTGTTTTTCCCTCGCAAAATCCTGGAGTGAGATTTTTTTCCCCTGAGTTGCTACACCTGCCCCTTCTCACGACGTGGATTATTTAATTTCACACAGCACCACGCAGCAGACTCACAACCATAATCTTTCGGACACATACACTGTTTGCAAAACCTTGCAACGGTGTTACACCCAGCTAATCACCCGATTTTGTCCCGAACCATAGACTCTTCCACGCAGCCCCAGTTTTCACACTGTAGTTTTTCACCACTTATTGCCCTCTCACTGTAGCCACATCTTTATTGCGTAATTATTTTCTTAGCACCGCTTTTAACAAATCTCGAGGATGAGATTTTTCTTAAGGGGGTTAGTGTTGTGACACCCCAAAAATTTGGCCTTGTTTTAATGAATTAAATTTTTTGCCAGGAATTAAAACTTTGGATTTTTGAGCTCCATTTTGTTTCTCTCCCTGTTATGATGAGTTTTTCCCAAAGAGAAAATTACTTTTTAAATATGTCATTGGACTTATTTAATCTGTCAAGAGAAACTTTCCCTTATTTAATATAACTAATTAAATAATTAAGTTGCTTGATCTTTACTTTCTTGAAAATGGTTTTTCAAGGTTAAATGGCCATATTTGAACTACAACCATTTGATAGATTCACTTAAAATTCCCACAAAAATTTGGAGATATCATGTGATGTTTTTAAATCACTTTTATGCAAAAATATATTTCATTCATGAAATATTTTGAGCCCTACACTCAATTTTTCTTCTCTGGTCCAGAGTGCATTTTGCACTGCAACCCATTTAAATATTTCTTTAAAACTTCTACCAAAATTATGGGATATTGGTAGTAGCATATGATTCAACATTATGCAAAAACCTAGTGATGTTCTTTGAAAATTTTGAGTGAATCAACCTCTTTTTCATTCTGGTCCAGCCTTGTGATTTCTACTGCAACCCTATTTAATTTTGCTCCAAAGATCTTGTGTTTTCTCCTACTTGTAGTCCTCCATGTTAAACCCTTAAGTCCAGGAGCATGCACCTTTTGGATCATTTTTGGTTCATGAAATAATGCTATTTATTTCCTGTCCAGAATGGAAGTTTTGTAAAACTTGCACTAGCAAGTTTCTGCTTTTGGCAAACTAACCTCACCACCCTCTTGTTCATCTAAAGAGACTTCCATCTGGAGTTTTTGACCACTCCAAGACTTGCCTAGGTACCTTTGGCATTTTGTCAAACACCCTGAGTGCATGACCAGTTTCGGCATGATTTCATAATTGCATTGTAAGCTTGAGCTCCTGACCTAACCAGCATGTGCTAAGGTTTTGCCCTAGCCCATAACCTATTTCTGCTAACTCTCGTTTAGTTTGGAACTCTCTAGGCTGCCATGGCATATCGTCGAGCACACCCCGGGCGTGCTCTGGGCGCGCCCAGAGCGTGCGTTTGGCACCCGCATGCACCCGAGTCGCCACGTCCCACCCCGCACTCAAAACCCGGCCCCAGCCCGCTCGTCGTGTCCCCCTGCACCGCCACACCACCCCGACCAACCTGGCGCCCCACAGCGCCACCACCAGGATGGCCGTGGCGGCTAGCTGCCGGCCGCTAGCAGGCCCGACCGTGGTCGGTGCCGCCCAAGCCACCCCAGCTCGCCACCTGCCCGTGTGAGCAGTGCGTGCTCATCCACAGCTTAGTCCCCTAGCGCTCGTCGCCGCCACGTCGCCCTAGCTACAGCATGGCGGTCCGCCGTCGTTCTTATCTCCGGCCGCCTCGGAACCGACCTCCATCGCCTATTTAAGGAAGCCCCGAGCGTCTCCGAGCCCTCAGGTAGCCTCACGCCGTCTCACTAGCACCCCCATCGCCACCAATTGGAGGGGAGCAGGTCTTCTTCAACCTCTCTCGTCAGTTCGGCCACCGCCGCCTCCCGGCTCCGTTCGGCGCAACCAGAGCTTCCCCCTCTCCAATCTCTTCACCAGAAGCCTTCTCTGCCTCCCCTGAACACTTCCCCCTACTCCATTTCGATCGAGAACCACCGCCGCCCCGAAACCACTTTTCCCCGAAGCTTTCCTCCGCCGAGGAGCTCGCCGCCGACAGCTCACGCCGTCCCCGCCGACCCAGCGACTACCAGTAGGATCGCCCTCGATCCGCGGATCCATCCCCGCCCTCCAGAGGCCGCGAGGAGCCGCCGCTCGCCGGCATTGGTCGCCGGAGTTCCGCCTCCGCTCGGGACAGAGGGAGAAGGAGGAGGGCGGACTAGTCAAACATGACTAGTGGGCCCCGTGGACTCACTGTCAGTGACCCACTCCGCCGCCACGCGTGTTTAAGTGAAGACGTAATCCACCCAGTACGTTTTCCCCGCTCCGAAAGCGTATTTCTATCTGAAACGTTTTCTTTTCTGTTTTATTTTAAAAACAGATTTGACCAAATCTTTGACTGGCTATAACTTTTTAAATATAAGTCCAAATGAGTTGATTCTTTTTCCTACCTCTCTCAAATTTCACCTAGTTTATTTTAAGATTTATTTGAAAATTTTTCAGAACAACTTTTGGTGCTGTTTTTATTTGGTGTGTTGATTCTTTTATATTGCTAAAATAGGATTTTGGGGAGAGAGAAGAAACTTTCAAAAGTTTTGGAGAGCACCCCAACCCTCCACAACATTGAAGGCAAGCATTATGAACCCCGGCATAATATTTTTGTGTGTTCGATGACACGTTCATAACATCACCTCACTTTGGAGAAATTTGTTATTTCATGTGATGTGATCATATGCATAGGTGCATGTTATTGATTTCCATGCTGTTGGAAATGGACACACTTGTGATGATAATCACCCTCATATGCCTTGCATGCATACCGGCAGGAACCCGGGAAAAACCTATGCCTTGGGTAGGCATGAGTTTGTCGTCGGTCTCCGTCGGGACGGTTATGTCTGGTATGGCATGGTAAAGTGATATGAGCAGTGACCCTGTTGGTTGAACTATATTCATTATACTAATCATGCAGGGAATACTTAAACCTCCTGAGTCGACCGTAGATCGAGTCTTGTTCCAGTAACCCCCATACTTGTTTCGTACAACCACTCGTCTCTACAGCAAGTAGAGTACGATTCAGTAAGTTGTCAACCTCTTTCTAGCACACACCGTACAGAGAGGCCATGGTGGAAGGTATCGGTTGTAGGTGGTAGGCAAGCCACCTGGTCCGGGGGCATGGGTGTTTCCGGTTGGGACCGAGAGGGGAGGCCACCCCTTAGAGCGCGCGATATAAATTTGATCCCATGCTACGCGAGGTTGTAGCCTCCCCACTTAGAGTTGCTTAACAGGTGTCGTGGGTGATTCCAGACACGTGTGAGTTAAGCTGGTGTGTGCAAGTTAGGTGTGTTTTCAACAAAAAGACCGTAGACGGAATTAGTCCCGATGGACTAAAGAAATCCGTTACTCGTGGGTAAAGAGTACACCCTCTACAGAGATTAAATCTATTCGAATAGCCGTGTCCATGGTTAAGGATTACAGTCTGGGATGGGTCAGGTGTCGGTCTTAGTGTCGGTCTTTGGAGGTGAAACGGTTAACCAGAAATGGAATTACTACTCGTGACTTGTGATAACTATGACTATTATTATTGTTGACTAACCCGTGATATTATAGTTATTATCGAGTATCTCAGGGATGGTTTTTCCTCCGGGATATTCACTATGATTGTTTATTTTAAAGCCCTTTATGTGGTGTCGCTCAGACGCCCGACTGTGGCATTCTTTTAAAGCCCTTTATGTGGTGTCGCTCAGACGCCCGACTGTGGCATTCCTTTTAAAGCCCTTTACGTGGTGTCGCTCAGACGCCCAACTGTGGCATTTCTTTTAAAGCCCTTTATGTGGTGTCGCTCAGACGCCCGACTGTGGCATTTCTTTTAAAAGCCCT